>NC_138299.1:26462500-26640000 GCF_965601325.2 Salmo salar
CAACATCACCTTACATCATTTCACAAATAGTTTCATCTTTAATCATTCATTTTATACAATAATTAGACGCAAACCTCATAACGGAGGCACCTGTATAAACAGAGTTATGGTAATGTTGCTGTATTGTCTTTCATGGGGTCACAAACATGAAACAAAATGGACCGGGTCGTAGCTGGCTTCTCCACCGACCATTTACACATTCTCCAAAACATGGATATTGTTCAGTTCTCAAGTTCTGTGATGTAGAAGAAGTAAATTTTTTTCTACTGTGAAACTCTCTGTCTCTATACTGCATGGCCAGAAGGAGAGTCTCCTCCGGGAATTTACAACCTGAGATAACAGAACCTGGGTGTAGGAGGGAGAGAGAGAGAGTTGCATGCCACGTTCTATACCCAGAAAGGGCCACGTCATGACAGGTGCTTCAAAAAAGTACTGAGTAAAGGGTCTGAACTCCAATTTGCATACCGCCCTAACAGATCCACAGATGATGCAATCTCTATTGCACTCCACACTGCCCTTTCCCACCTGGACAAAAGGAACACCTATGTGAGAATGCTATTCATTGACTACAGCTCAGCGTTCAACACAATAGTGCCCTCAAAGCTCATAAATAAGCTAAGGACCCTGGGACTAAACACCTCCCTCTGCAGCTGGATCCTGGACTTCCTGACGGGCCACCCCAAGGCAGAAAGGGTAGGTAACAACACATCCGCCACGCTGATCCTCAACATGGCGGCCCCTCAGGGGTGCGTGCTCAGTCCCCTCCTTATGACTGCACGGCCAGGCACGACTCCGACACCATCATTAAGTTTGCCGATGACACAACAGTGGTAGGCCTGATCACCGACAATGACGAGACAGCCTATAGGGAGGAGGTCAGAGACCTGGCCGGGTGGTGCCAGGACAACACCCTCTCCCTCAATGTGATCAAGACAAAGGAGATGATTGTGGACTACAGGAAAAGGAGGACCGAGCACACCCCATTCTCATCGACGGGGCTGTAGTGGAGCAGGTTGAGAGCTTCAAGTTCCTTGGTGTCCACATCACCAACAAATTAACATGGTCCAAGCACACCATGACAGTTGTGAAGAGGGCACGACAAAACCTATTCTCCCCTCAGGAGACTGAAAATACTTTTGTTATGGGTCCTGAGATCCTCAAAAGGTTCTAGAGCTGCACCATCAAGAGCATCCGGACTGGTTGCATCATTGCCTGGTATGGCAAGTGCTCGGCCTCCGACCACAAGGCACTACAGAGGGTAGTGCATACGGCCCAGTACATCAATGGGGCCAAGCTTCCTGCTATCCAGGACCTATATAATAGGCGGTGTCAGAGGAAGGCCCTAAAAATGTTCAAAGACTCCAGCCACCCTAGTCATAGACTGTTCTCTCTGCTACCGCACGGCAAGCGGTACCGGAGCGCTAAGTCTAGGTCCAACAGGTTAATAAACAGCTTCTACCCCAAAGCCATAAGAGTCTTATCAAATGGCTACCCAGACTATTTGCATTGCCCCCCCCACCCCCTCTTTTTCTCCGCTGCTACTCTCTGTTATTATTGATGCATAGTCACTTTAATAACGCTACCTACATGTACATATTACCTCAATTACTTCAAACAGCCGGTGCCCCCGCACATTGACTCTGTACCGGTACCCCCAGTATATAGTCTCGCTATTGTTATTTTACTGCTGCTCTTTAATTACTTGGTCCTTGTATTTCTTATTTGTAATTTTTTTAACTACATTGTTGGTTAAGGTCTTGTAAGTAAGCATTTCACTGTAAGGTCTTCACCTGTTGTATTCGGCACATGTGACTAATACAATTTGATTTGAATACTTATGTAAATGTAATATTTCATTTTATTTATTTTTTATAAATTTGCAACACATTTTTAAAACCTGTTGTCAGGTGCGTCGTAGAAAGTGGACCAAGGCGCAGCGGGTATCGTGCTCATCTTCTTTTATTTATATAAGTGAACACTTAAACAAAATAAATAGACGTAAACCAACAGTTCCGTAAGGACTATACGAAAAACAACTACCCACAAACACAAGAGAAAATAAACCCACTTAAATATTAGAATTAGAAGCAACGACAACCAGCTGCTTCTAATTAGAGGTCGTTCCCAAAACTAACATAGAAATAGAAAAACTAGGAAACCCACATAGAAATAGAAAACATAGAACATACACCAAAACCCCCGAAAAACACACAAAACAAACACCCCCTGCCACGCCCTGACCAAACTACAATAACAAAATAACCCCTTTTACTGGTCAGGACGTGACACCTGTTTTGTCATTATGGGGTATTGTGAGTAGATTGATGAGGGTAAAAACGACTTCAGCAATTTTAGAATAAGGCTGTAACGTAACAAAATGTGAATAAAAATCAAGGGATCTGAATACTTTCTGAATGCACTGTATAATTATAACTTTATCTTAGAGAAACATACTAGAAACAAATCTGTCTCATGAAAGGATTCACACTGCGACAGTTCAGATGATTGTGACAAAGAAACTGTTAATGTGCCATTTTATGCTGCTAACTGAAGTTCTCCTCGGCTCTGCCATTTGTAGTGCCTCTTATCTACAATTGATGAAAATGACATTTAATGCGTGTTGGAAAGGTTACAGGTGTGACCTTCTGATGTGGTACATATGTGGACTGCATCACTAACAGAGAGAAGTAGCCTTGAGTTCTTCACTGAAATGATAGTGGTTATGTTACACTGATTAATGTTATTCTATAAAGCAAGCATTCAGAAAGTGCATTTTTGCTTGTAATTCTGTAGTGAGGCTGTTGTTCTATCTCCCTGATTACATGAACTGAATGTATAGTAGTTTAAGTTGGTGTGGTTAAGAGCCTTTGCAGGATAAATTACCATATGGACTGTAAACAAGAGGCAGAGAATCACTGTTGGGAGATTATACTGTGAATCTTTATGGCCTCATTGGAGGAGCTCTGCCTCTGAAGGTTCTCTCTCATCTTCACATAATTTACAGTGAGTGAATAACTGCCAAAAGACATGCCCTCTCAAAGCCTTCATTTCAGTCCTTGGTCTGGGTGGGAAAAGACAGTCGGACGCAAATGCACAGGCATGTCCTAGCTTTCCTGACCTTGGCCTCATTTAAGCATAATGACCCTGCCATGAGAGTTCTCTGCCCTGCTGCCCTGATGATGGGGAGACTACATCCCCATCCAGTTCCAGCTGGGCGAGAGGAGGCTGAAAGTGATGTTAAAGGCTGAGGATGCTGGATGGGTGGTGAGACTGAGCAGAGATAGGTTAGGTGTGGTGTGTGGTGGGGAATCTAACTTGACCCATCACGACCCGCTTTGAAGGACCTGTTTGAAGCCAGCAGAAGAGGAAGATGAAAGTGGGAACACAGCGTGGGCACCACAAGAACAAAGATCCCTTTTAAAAGCTGGGAAAAAACACCTGATGCACCTCACCTTAATGCTATTCTATCAAAAGGCACTTTTACATCAACAGGGAGGGAAGTGGCTGTCTGACGTGGTTCACTCTTTGTCCTCCAAAATGGAACAAAATAGAAATCAAAGAGGATGGAAAAAACACAGACAGAAGGTTGTAAATGTACTTGTGATGATAATCACCATGATAAAGGGGACACTGGTGATGGTGATTGTATCAACATGCAGAGAGAGAATCAACAGGCATGTTTTATACAACTGGGTCAAATATAGCTTCAGAAATGATATGGAAATCTGCTTGCCATGGTGATGCTGCAGCCATGTCAAAAGGCTGTTACCTTTTGACATGGCTGTAGCTGTATCTTGCTGTATGTAAAAGCACAACTATTTCTACTTGAGAGCACAATATGCTATTGTGACCAAAGAGAAAAATGATGTCTGGTGTTTATGATGAAATAGTTATAATAATAATCAAGGAGTAACATACTAAATCACTAGAGTCCTGCTGCAGTAGTTGGGTACCTTGTCTAATATTTTGATACATCATTGTGAGTCTTCATCAAATTTGAAGACCCAGTGAACCTCTAAATAGTGCACAGTATTGACATTCCATTAAAATAATAGACATTTGATAAAAATATTCTACACCATATTTATTTTTTCTCTTTCACTCCTTTGCTCTCCAATGCTGCCCTTTTGTTTTTCCAAAGGTGAGCATGTTTGCTGTGCCGAAGGGCTCTTAACAAGGCTGTCAGCTGAAAGGTTACATCCAAAAAGGAAAGAGAGATAGAAAAATAAGATTGAGTCCCTGCCACTCATGTCTGTGTCTAGATGAAGACTGAATCTGACCTATACCAGGAAACCAGATCCACGAGAGCCATCAGACATGGGGATTGTGGATGGTGGGGAGTGGATCGACATGAAGGGGGTGAGAGAGAGAGGGGGAGAAAAGTATAAAGGCAAAGGCTGACAAAATCAACAAAAAAGGTTTGGCAAGCCTAAAGACTTTATTGTTTGTGCAATAACTGAGGCTTCAATCTCCGCACTCACTTTTTGATTGTTTATAAAAACTGCAGATGAGAAAAATGCAGTTGCGGTACATACACAGTATTTTTACTCCCATTGATTGTAACAACTAGGACTATCTCTGGATGTTAGCTGTTGCTTTTTATAGTAGAACAAGTTGAAAGAACTCACTTACACAATCAGAATCATCGTTTTTCACTAGACAGGAATACCCACAGTTGTCACCACTTTATCTAGCTTACATTTTACTTGGAGTACATGCTGGACACAACTTTGAATACTGCTGTTCAAAAACACCTCAGTTCTTACAAAGTACTCCACATTTTTACACTAGGTATCAAAATATCTACAATGAGAGGACAACAAAATTATTCAGTGCTGCGTAGCTGTGATCTAGTCTGCATGTATATGAAACTGCACAAGCAAGCTATTTAAGACAGCTTTACAGACCGCTGTACAGCCTGAAACATCAGAATGAACTCATTGGTTTTCTTGCAGTGCGCAGGGTGTGAGGGTAATGACCCTCCAACGCCCTCCTCCACTCTCCTCAGTGCCCCTGCCCACCTGTCTATCTTTCTTACTCTGGACACATTTACAGTGAGAGCAGCTGTGGAGGTGGATGGATGATCTTCTCAGTTAGATTCCTCCACTACGGCCCCATACACCACTTCACTGCTGTCCTGCACCCCAAGATTCAGATCTTCATCTGGGAGACACATGGAGAGAGGTGTCACAATCAGATAGGGAAAGAGTCTCTCTCTCACACACACACCCACACACACACACACACACACACACACACACACACACACACACACACACACACACACACACACCACACACACACACACACACACACACACACACACACTTTACATTGAGGTAATCAGAATATCATGCCAGGTTATCCTACCTGCGGTCTGGTCCTGTGTGGCCTGAAGAGGAGTGTGTTTGTGGGGCTGCATCCCGCCTGGGGCCTCTACAGAGTTGGGATCCATAGGTGGCCAGCGGAGCTCCCCGCTTTCCACATTGCCCCCATCAGAGGGCTCCACCACAATAGAGGGAAGTCTCTTGGATAGCTTGGGATTCCGCTCATGGGTATCTAGGAAAGTCTGGACACAAGAAGTAGGGTCGATTGACTCTTCATTAGGGTGTTTTACTCTTTCTTATAGGGATTTGAAGTTCAAATCTGAGATCTTTGCAATGAGAGCTCATACAACATTTTACTAGAAAGATCCAAAATGAAAGGCACATTCATAATTAGTAGGCTGTCAATTAATCTCTTGGTTGAGTGACTGTTGATGGATGGATGATGGATGGATGGATGGATGGATGGATGGATGGATGGATGGATTGAGGCAACAGTAGACTCACCTGAAAGGATATGCCCTGATCCCCTGATGCTGCTCCAGCTACACTGAAGTCCTTTATCACAGGTTCCTGTGTGTTCATCACCTCAGTCATCCTATGGACAACAAGGGGACCAAGGCAATACTGCTGTTGTATTACCCTTTTATGCAAAGAAACGGATGTGGTTTATTTCTATAATACATTCATACAGATGTAGGATCTTAATTTGATCACCCTGTTGCAGGAGAACATTCTTGCAATACACTTGTAGTGTATTTGAGGTTTAAAAAGGCTTCTGAAGTTTGTAATTTCCACTTAGAAATTTCAGACTTGATTTTCCCTTATGAAAAATGTATAAACCCCAACAAAAATGTCAATTTATTATAATCCAAATAATAATTCACATTTCCTGTTGCTGCAGGATTATTTTCCTGCTGTAAGAAAACTGTCTCAAATGAAGATCCTACATCTGAATCGCAATTCTACTCAGAGCTACTCAAGTCAATTGTGATGCTTTTTTAATCCCCCTTCTTGGTCATTCTTGCTTCCCTCACTCGCTCAGCTGTTGCTTATTTGATGACAACTTTGATGAGAGAGTACAGTAGTGCCAAGCAAGCCTCTGTGGTCCAACGAGACAGCCCTAATGTTGAAAGTGTTTTGACACAGAAATCATAGTCACTTTACAGGGTCCTGTACTTCCAGTCTCACATGCAAATAAGCATACAGAAACCTGGCACTTCAAGAACAACCTAAACTCAGAAAATATTAAGACTGTGTAGCAGAAACTTGTCTGAAGAAGGCTTCTTTTTTTTTTCTTTTTTTTTGTTGTTGATGCGAACGTAAGCAGCGTATGAAATGGGAATGACAGTCTGTGTGATTTTCTGAGTATAGCAGTTGGCAAAGTTTGGAAAAAGACAGCTGATTTGGTTGTTTTCAAGTGTGTACTATGTAGTAATTACTGATGATATGAAAGTCTGAATTCTGTCCTTTAAACCTGGATGTGTTTTGTTTTTTCTTCCTTGTGTCGTATTACTATGGTATATTTTCAAGCTAATTGCTCCTATAATCCTACTCAAAGCACATATTGTCCCTAGATGGAATTCCTGTGGTCACTTTGTGTCGTGACCCCTCAGCCGTCTTCGCTCCAAGGGAAAGGCTTCTCTTATTCAATAGCAGTTGTGAAGTCATATTAGCATGGTTCAATGTAATTGCGAAAGCTTTGGTACACATTGCTGTGGGTTAAGAGTTGGTATGTAGTGTTACCCCATACAAACACATCTACCTACTGTAATGATGGCATGACACCAACAGACATCAAGTTAAAATAAAATACCACAGCATGATGTGACTAGGAGGAAAGGTGTGTGAGTGATAAGATGGATGCAGATGGAAAGAATGTCATCAAGGTGCATCCAACTATTCAAAAGCAAAGTCGGCATAGGTTCAAATACAGTAAGTGTAATCTTTACTATTGTCCTATTTCAGAGCCAAGCAATATTGTTTAGCTGGACTAACTACTAAAATGCACTCACCTATATCCAATCCTTTCATATTAGTAAGGACTAAGAAATATGGCATAGGAAAGGAGGCAGCTCTTAGTATTAAGACGCACCCATGTCATACCTTGACACAATGTAGTTGCAATTGTCCAGCTCTGTCCGAAATGCAGACCCAATAGACTCAGTGATCTATCAGTGCTAAACTGTAAAACACTACATTTGAACACTCTATTCTCTATTATTATAGGATATTTGTGTTTGTCCTAAGCCATTTGTTGATAAACACAAACTGTTTATAGGCTACTAACTCTAACTGTGTGCACCTTAATCATGAATGTCTACCTGTTTGGAGCGTTTACGTCCTTCAAAGCGGAGTTGAGGAAGATGTTTTTTTCAGAATGTCTTTTTTTCGAGAGAGAGAAATCCGAGAGACAAGTGTCCTTATACACAGTGATGTTCCGAATGAAGTTTCCTCAGCACGCGAGTACTGGAGTATGCGCACTTGCGCAGTCGGGTGACTCGTCTGACACCATTGCCTACTGAGAGACCACAGGTAGGATAGAGACAAGAGAATAATTGATTATTCTGCCAAAATTATTACCCAAGAGTGTACACTTGGACAGTTGCGATTTTAACATGTACATCTTGGTGGGGCAAAATAATCGAACAAATATTAACGCATGCCAGTAAAGCCACTACACAACACCAAACAATACATTACTTGAACTATAACAGTGACAAAAGGTACCCACAAACTGTTAGGGCCTACATAGAGCTGTCCCAACAGCAGAGCTTTCTTTTCAGCACCATGGAGTGAATCCTTACCACTGCTACACCTGGCTATCAGCGGAGCCTTGTCTGGCAGCAAAACAGTTCATTCAGACTCATTTACTGCCGTTTAAAAAACATTGCTGATATGGCTGACTTGCTTAACTCTCTTACATCTAGACGTTCCGCTAGCGGAACACCTGCTCCAATATCCAATGATGGGCGTGGCGCGAAATACAAACTCCTCGAAAATCCGAAAACTTCAATTTTTCAAACATATGACTATTTTACAGCATTTTAAAGACAAGACTCTCCTTTATCTAACCACACTGTCCGATTTCAAAAAGGCTTTACAACGAAAGCAAAACATTAGATTATGTCAGGAGAGTACCCAGCCAGAAATAATCAGACACCCATTTTTCAAGCTAGCATATAATGTCACAAAAAACAAAACCACAGCTAAATGCAGCACTAACCTTTGATGATCTTCATCAGATGACACTCCTAGGACATTATGTTATACAATACATGCATGTTTTGTTCAATCAAGTTCATATTTATATAAAAAAACAGCTTTTTACATTAGCATGTGACGTTCAGAACTAGCATTCCCACCGAACACTTCCGGTGAATTTACTAAATTACTCACGATAAACGTTCACAAAAAACATAACAATTATTTTAAGAATTATAGATACAGAACTCCTTTATGCAATCGCGGTGTCCGATTTTAAAATAGCTTTTCGGTGAAAGCACATTTTGCAATATTCTGAGTAGATAGCTCGCCATCACGGGCTAGCTATTTTGACACCCACCAAGTTTGGTACTCACCAAACTCAGATTTACTATAAGAAAAATTGGATTACCTTTGCTGTTCTTCGTCAGAATGCACTCCCAGGACTTCTACTACAACAACAAATGTTGATTTGGTTCCAAATAATCCATAGTTATATCCAAATAGCGGCGTTTTGTTCGTGCGTTCAAGACACTATCCGAAGGGTAACGAAGGGTGACGCGCGGATGCGTATCGTGACAAAAAATGTCAAAATATTCCATTACCGTACTTCGAAGCATGTCAAACGCTGTTTAAAATCAATTTTTATGCGATTTTTCTCGTAAAATAGCGATAATATTCCGACCGGGAGTCGTTGTTTTCGTTCAAAGACTGATAATCTACAATGGACTCTTCACGTGCACGCGCGCACCCGTCTCATTGTTCTCAGATCGACCACTTACCAAATGCGCTACTGTTTTTCAGCCATGGGCTGCAAAGTCATCATTCAACGTTCTGGCGCCTTCTGAGAGCCTATGGGAGCCTTAGAAAATGTCACGTTACAGCAGAGATCCTTTGTTTTGGATAGAGATTAATGACATTGCACGTGTGGAATGGTCGTTAAGACAGTAACAGCTTACAGACGGTAGGCAATTCAGGTCACAGTTAGGAAAACTTAGGACACTAAAGAGGCCTTTCTACTGACTCTTAAAAACACCAAAAGAAAGATGCCCAGGGTCCCTGCGCATCTGCATGAACGTGCCTTAGGAATGCTGCAAGGAGGCATGAGGACTGCAGATGTGACCAGGGCAATAAATTGCAATGTCCGTACTGTGAGACGCCTAAGACAGCGCTACAAGGAGACAGGGCGGACAGCTGATCGTCCTCGCAGTGGCAGACCACGTGTAACAACACCTGCACAGGATCGGTACATCCGAACATCACACCTGCGGGACAGGTACAGGATGGCAACAACAACTGCCCGAGTTACACCAAGAACGCACAATCCCTCCATCAGTGCTCAGACTGTCCGCAATAGGCTGAGAGAGGCTGGACTGAGGGCTTGTGCCCAGAAACAGGCCTCCTGCATGTCTTCCCAGCCCTGCACGTCCTGTGCCTACGCCCAGAACCAGGCCTCCTGCATGTCTTCCCATCCTGGTCAAGCCCGTGCCTCCTCCTCGGACCAGTCCTCCAGTGGGTTTCCCCATCTTGGTTAAGCCTGTGCCTCCTCCTCGGACCAGGCCTCCAGTGGGTCTCCCCATCCTGGTCTGTCCTGTGCCTGCTCCACGGACCAGGCCTCCAGTGGGTCTCCCCATCCTGGTCAGTCCTATGCCACCTCCCAGGACTAGGCCTCCAGTGGGTTCTCGCCAATCCAGAGCCGCCAGAGCAGCCCGCCATCAGGAGCTGCCAGAGCCGCCCGCCAGTCAGGAGCTGCCAGAGCCGCCCGCCAGTCAGGAGCTGCCAGAGCCGCCCGCCAGTCAGGAGCTGCCAGAGCCGCCCGCCAGTCAGGAGCTGCCAGAGCCGCCCGCTATTCAGGAGCTGCCAGAGCCGCCCGCCTGTCAGGAGCTGCCAGATCGGCCAGTCTGCCCGGAGCTGCCAGAGCGGCCCGTCTGCCCGGAGCTGCCAGAGCGGCCCGTCTGCCCGGAGCTGCCAGAGCGGCCCGTCTGCCCGGAGCTGCCAGAGCGGCCCGTCTGCCCGGAGCTGCCAGAGCGGCCCGTCTGTCCGGATCTGCCAGAGCGGCCCGTCTGTCCGGATCTGCCAGAGCGGCCCGCCTGTCCGGATCTGCCAGAGTGCCCCGCCTGTCCGGATCTGCCAGAGTGGCCCGCCTGTCCGGATCTGCCAGAGTGGCCCGCCTGTCCGGATCTGCCAGAGTGGCCCGCCTGTCCGGATCTGCCCTATTGGCCCGCCTGTCCGGATCTGCCAGAGTGGCCCGCCGTTCCGGATCTGCCAGAGTGGCCTGCCTGTCCGGATCTGTCATCGCCGTCCGCCAGCCGGGCGCAGCCAGGGTCATCCACCAGTCAGGCGCAGCAAGGGTCGTCGGCCAGCCGGGCGCAGCCAGGGACACCCGCCAGCCGGGCGCAGCCAGGGTCATCCGTCAGCCGGGCGCAGCAAGGGTCGCCCGCCAGCCGGGCGCAGCCAGAGACACCCGCCAACCAGTCGCGGCAAGAATTGCCCGCCAGTCGGGCGAGGTCAGGGGTGCCACTTAAGTGGACTATGTCAGGGATGGAGCGGAGTCCACGTCCCGCACCTGAGCTGCCTCCCATATAGGTGGGTTGGGGAGGGGGGGTGTAGCACTGTGCCGTCGTTGACGGCAGCCACCCTCCCTTCCCTCCCTTTTTTGTTTAGGGTATTTTTCTGGTTGTTTTGGGGTTTTTCTGTGTTTTGTGTAGGTGCATTCCGGGGTCTGCACCTTTGGGGGGGGGGGGGGTACTGTCACGTCCTGACCAGTATAGAGTATATTTGGTTATTGTAGTTTGGTCAGGACGTGGCAGAGGTTAGTTGATGTATGTATTATGGGTTTGTCACTGGTCTATGTCTGTGTTTCTATGTCTAGTTGATTGGGGTTGGACTCTCAATTGAAGGCAGGTGTGTTGAGTTGCCTTTGATTGGGAGTCCTATATAGTAGGGTGTGTTTGTCTTTGTTTTCGTGGGTAGTTGTTTGAGAGCACTGCTTTTTGTTGAGCCTGCTTTCACTGTTTCATGTCGTTAGTTTGTTTATTGTTTTCTTCCGTGGTGTTCACATTATTTTATAAATAAATATGCTGAGCACGAAACCCGCTGCGCATTGGTCCCTTTCTCTCTACGGCGACAAACGTGACACCACCAGCCATACTGCTCGTTCTGTGCGTGATTTCCTGCAAGACAGGAATGCCAGTGTTCTACCATGGCTAGCGAAGAGCCCGGATCTCAATCCCATTGAGCACGTCTGGGACCTGTTGGATCGGAGGGTGAGGGCTAGGGCCATTCCCCCCAGAAATGTCCGGGAACTTGCAGGTGCCTTGGTGGAAGAGTGGGGTAACATCTCACAGCAAGAACTGGCAAATATGGTGCAGTCCATGAGGAGGAGATGCACTGCAGTACTTAATGCAGCTGGTGGCCACACCAGATACTGACTGTTGCTTTTGATTTTGACCCCCCCCCCCCCCTTTGTTCAGGGACACATTATTACATTTGTTAGTCCCATGTCTGTGGAACTTGTTCAGTTTATGTCTCAGTTGTTGAATCTTATGTTCATACAAATATTTACACATGTTAAGTTTGCTGAAAATAAACGCAGTTGACAGTGAGAGGACGTTTCTTTTTTTGCTGCGTTTATAACTATTTGTTCAGCACTTTGAAATGTGCAGTGACAGAATTCAGAACATGGGCCGTTCTTACAGTATTCTCTATGTACACCAAGTCAGAACCGTAGGATAAGTAAAAGGGGCATATAAGCAGACAACGAAAGCTCTTACAATAGTCAAGGATTACATTTCTCTAGAACTGGCTATAGGCTACATCTGCACAACCAAGTCAGAACAGTAGGCTAAGTTATGAGGGGAAAAGGGACCAAATTATTAGGGTGAGGCACATGGGCTACTAACAGCGTACTACACAACATAACAGACACTTAGTATTACTTTCTAGGCTACAGTATACAAACCTCCCTGGCATATTACATAATTTATGCAGCAGCATACAATACATTTTTGGACTCATATTGTTGTGCTGTGCTCACTTGAACAGGAAGGTGGGCGGCAGTCCTTCTTGTGGGCAAATTTTGTCATCAAACTTTGTCATCAAAGTCTGGCTTTCTGTATTTATGGTGCTTTCAAGACAACTGTAAACTCGGAAAAAAACAAGGTTGAATCATGACATCAGTGATCATCAGGCCAGAGCTCTAGAAAGAGGCCCAAGTTCCTGACTTGGAATTCCGAGTCGAGTTGGATGACTGTTCAAAACGCATTTTCCCAGTCGGCGCTCGTTTTTTTCAGAGTTCCCAGTTGTCTTGAACTCACTGAAGTCTAACATTTCTCAGTTCTGAGTTTCCAGTTGTTTTGAATGAGGCAGAAGTCATGCTGGATTGACAGCATGGCCAATGAATTCAACCTTTTCTGGTCCATTGTGTTGAATGTTTATCCTTTTAAGCTTGGAAAAGAGACCCTTAAACCCAGACTTGGCCCACACACCCACTCCACTGAATAGCAAGATAGTGATTGCTTTGCAACGCTTGTAGTTAGCCATTGATTCCTTCCAAATCAGTCATTGCTGAATTTGCTATTTCCAACTTGTTGTGTAATGTTAATGTCCAATGGCCAATGAGCACCGATACGTATTATCTATAATTTATCTTCATATGACAAGGATTGAAAAGGATTTGCCAGTAGATTGTCGACTTGATTCATGATGATGACTGCTTGTCGAGCTTGCTAGGTAAGATTTTGAAAGTATGATGTTGACATGATCAGTCCAATCAAAGCTATGATAGAAAAACGTGATTTGACGTAATTTTATCTGTGCCCAATGACCTTGAGCCTTCTTGGATGAGCACTTCTAATGTAATCCTATGGCAGCACCCAAGGAGCTTGAATTTTCGAGCTCTCCCCGTAACTTTTGTGGTGAAGTAATGTCCCCATGAGTGACAGAACGCTGAGCCAATCACTGCACAACTAGAGAACATTACCAACGCCCTATGGTCTGTATTTTCCGCTGGCTGCCCCACTACCACAAAAAGCACTGAGCTAGGCTGAAACACCTGCATTTTGGAGCTGACTTACTCAAGAAAGCAAACAAGAGACCATGTTTGTATGCAGCTTTATTAACAAAAATATATATTTTTTTACATTGTTTGCAAACTGATATGTGACACGTATTATATATATATACAGTTGAAGTCGGAAGTTTACATACACTTAGGTTGGAGTCATTAAAACTCGTTTTTCAAACACTCCACAAATTTCTTGTTAACAAACTATAGTTTTGGCAAGTCGGTTAGGACATCGACTTTCTGCATGACACAAGTCATTTTTCCAACAATTGTTTACAGACAGATTATTTCACTTAAAATTCACTGTATCACAATTCCAGTGGGTCAGAAGTTTACATACACTAAGTTGACTGTGCCTTTAAACAGCTTGGAAAATTCCAGAAAATGATGTCATGGCTTTAGAAGCTTCTGATAGGCTAATTGACATTATTTGAGTCAATTGGAGGTGTACCTGTGGATGTTTTTCAAGGCCTACCTTGAAACTCAGTGCCTCTTTGATTGACATCATGAGAAAATCAAAAGAAATCTGCCAAGACCTCAGAAAAGAATTGTAGACCTCCACAAGTCTGGTTCATCCTTGGGAGGAATTTCCAAACGTCTGAAGGTACCACGTTCATCTGTACAAACAATAGTACGCAAGTATAAACACCATGGGACCACGCAGCCGTCATACCGCTCAGGAAGGAGACGCGTTCAGTCTCCTTGAGATGAACGCACTTTGGTGCAAATCAATCCCAGAACAACAGCAAAGGACCTTGTGAAGATGCCGGAGGAAAAGGTACAAAAGTATCTATATTCACAGTAAAATGAGTCCTATATCGACATAACCTGAAAGGCCACTCAGCAAGGAAGAAGCCACTGCTCCAAAACCACCATAAAAAAGCCAGACTACGGTTTGCAAATGCACATGGGGACAAAGATCGTACTTTGTGGAGAAATGTCCTGTGGTCTGATGAAACAAAAATAGAAGTGTTTGGCCATAATGACCATCGTTATGTTTGGAGGAAAAAGGGGGACGCTTGCAAGCCGAAGAAAACCATCCCAACTGTGAAGCACGGGGGTGGCAGCATCATGCTGTGGGAGTGCTTTGCTGCAGGAGGGGCTGGTACATTTCACAAAATAGATGGCATCATGAGGTAGGAAAATTATGTGGATATATTGAAGCAACATTTCAAGACATCATTCAGGAAGTTAAAGTTTGGTCGCAAATGGGTCTTCCAAATGGACAATGACTCCAAGCATACTTCCAAAGTTGTGGCAAAATGGCTTAAGGACAACAAAGTCAAGGTATTGGAGTGGCCATCACAAAGCCCTGACCTCAATCCTATAGAAACTTTGTGGTCAGAACTGAAAAAGCGTGTGAGGGCAAGGAGGCCTACAAACCTGACTCAGTTACACCAGCTCTGTCAGGAGGAATGGGACAAAATTCACCCAACTTATTGAGGGAAGCTTGTGGAAGGCTACCTGAAACCATTGACCCAAGTAAAACAATTTAAAGGCAATGCTACCAAATACTAATTGAGTGTATGTAAACTTCTGACCCACTGGGAATGTGATGAAAGAAATAAAAGCTGAAATAAATGATTCTCTCTACTACCATTCTGACATTTCACATTCTTAAAATAAAGTGATGATCCTAACTGACCTAAGACAGGGAATTTTTACTAGGAATAACTGTCAGGAATTGTGAAAAACTAAGTTTAAATGTATTTGGCTAAGGTATACAGTGAGGGGAAAAAGTATTTGATCCCCTGCTGATTTTGTACGTTTGCCCACTGACAAAGAAATGATCAGTCTATAATTTTAATGGTAGGTTTATTTGAACAGTGAGAGACAGAATAACAACAAAAAAATCCAGAAAAACGCATGTCAAAAATGTTATAAAATTATTTGCATTTTAATGAGGGAAATAAGTATTTGACCCCTCTGCAAAACATGACTTAGTACTTGGTGGCAAACCCCTTGTTGGCAATTACAGAGGTCAGATGTTTCTTGTAGTTGTCCACCAGGTTTGCACACATCTCAGGAGGGATTTTGTCCCACTCCTCTTTGCAGATCTTCTCCAAGTCATTAAGGTTTCGAGGCTGACGTTTGGCAACTCGAACCTTCAGCTCCCTCAACAGATTTTCTATGGGATTAAGGTCTGGAGACTGGCTAGGCCACTCCAGGACCTTAATGTCCTTCTTCTTGAGCCACTCCTTTGTTGCCTTGGCCGTGTGTTTTGGGTCATTGTCATGCTGGAATACCCATCCACAACCCATTTTCAATGCCCTGGCTAAGGGAAGGAGGTTCTCACCCAAGATTTGACGGTACATGGCCCCGTCCATTGTCCCATTGATGCGGTGAAGTTGTCCTGTCCCCTTAGCAGAAAAACACCCCCAAAGCATAATGTTTCCACCTCCATGTTTGACATGGGGATGGTGTTCTTGGGGTCATAGGCAGCATTCCTCCTCCTCCAAACACGGCGAGTTGAGTTGATGCCAAAGAGCTCCATTTTGGTCTCATCTGACCACAACACTTTCACCAGTTGTCCTCTGAATCATTCAGATGTTCATTGGCAAACTTCAGACGGGGATGTATATGTGCTTTCTTGAGCAGGGGGACCTTGCGGGCGCTGCAGGATTTCAGTCCTTCACGGCGTAGTGTGTTACCAATTGTTTTCTTGGTGACTATGGTCCCAGCTGCCTTGAGATCATTGACAAGATCCTCCCGTGTAGTTAGGGCTGATTCCTCACCATTCTCATGATCATTGCAACTCCACGAGGTGAGATCTTGCATGGAGCCCCAGGCCGAGGGAGATTAACAGTTCTTTTGTGTTTCTTCCATTTGCGAATAATCGCACCAACTGTTGTCACCTTCTCACCAAGCTGCTTGGCGATGGTCTTGTAGCCCATTCCAGCCTTGTGTAGGTCTACAATCTTGTCCCTGACATCCTTGGAGAGCTCTTTGGTCTTGGCCATGGTGGAGAGTTTAGAATCTGATTGATTGATTGCTTCTGTGGACAGGTGTCTTTTATACAGGTAACAAACTGAGATTAGGAGCACTCCCTTTAAGAGTGTGCTCCTAATCTCAGCTCGTTACCAGTATAAAAGACACCTGGGAGCCAGAAATCTTTCTGATTGAGAGGGGGTCAAATACGTATTTCCCTCATTAAAATGCAAATCAATTTATAACATTTTTGACATGTTTTTCTGGATTTTTGTTGTTGTTATTCTCTCTCTCACTGTTCAAATAAACCTACCATTAAAATTATAGACTGATCATTTCTTTGTCACTGGGCAAACGTATCAAATCAGCAGGGGATCAAATACTTTTTTCCCTCAATGTATGTAAACTTCCGACTTCAACTGTATATACAGTACCAGTCAAAAGTTTGAGTTTTTCTTTAGTTTTACTATTTTCTACATTGTAGAATAATGGTGAAGACATCAAAACTATGAAATAACAAATATGGAATCATGTAGTAACCAAAAAAAAGTGTTAAACAAATCAAATTATATTTAATATTTGAGATTTTTCAAAGTTGCCACCCTTTGCCTTGATGACAGCTTTGCACACTCTTGGCATTCTCTCAACCAGCTTCACCTGGAATGCAGTCTTGAAGGAGTTCCTACACTTGTTGGCTGCTTTTCCTTCACTCTGCTGTCCAACATATCCCAAACCATCTAATTTGGTTTGAGGTCGGGTGATTTTGCAGGCCAGGTCATCTGACGCAGCACTCCATCACTCTCCTTCTTGGTCAAATAACCCTTACACAGCCTGGAGGTGTGTTGGGTCATTGTGCTGTTGAAAAACAAATGATAGTCCCACTAAGTGCAAACCAAATGGGATGGCGTATTGCTTCAGAATGCTGTTGTAGCCATGCTGGTTAAGTGTGCCTTGAATTCTAAATAAATCACTGACAGTGTCACCAGAAAAGCACCCCCACACCATTACATCTCCCCCAACAGATCCACAGATGCCCTTTCCCACTTGGACAAAAGGAACACCTACGTGAGCATGCTGTTCATTGACTACAGCTCAGCGTTCAACACCATAGTGCCCTCCAATCTCATCACTAAACTAAGGACCCTGGAACTGAACACTTCCCTTCTGCAACTGGATACTGGACTTCCTAACAGGATGCCACCAGGTGTTGAGGGATAGGCAACAACACATTCGCCACGCTGACTCTCAACACTAGAGCCCCTCAGGAGTGTGTGCTTAGTCCCATCCTATACTCCTTGTTAGAGGTCTTCACAGTCCTACCTGTACCCGAATACCGAGACCCGATCCGGGACCTGAGCGGGTCCGGATCCATAATCCATAAAAATGTCACAGGTTTGGGTCGGATCAGATATAATTGTCACGGGTCACAGGTATGTGTAATTTTAACTGACTTGTCTGGAAGCGCCTGTATAGACCCAAATGCAACTGCTGCAAAAGAGAGAGAGATACATTTTAGCATTTATGCTGCTGCTCTTGCTTTTCACTAGAGTGGAGCGTGGCGTGTGTAGTTTGTTGTTGTTGTTGGTCAATCATAAGTCATCAAAGCGGCAATAGGCTACAGGCTATAGCCTCCGTGTGTGGCAAAAGTTAGGAGATATCTAATCAATGGAAGATGGAATTGAAATGACTGGATTAAAAGTTAAAGGAGAAGGATGGGCTACAATGACCAAGAACCACAACAGGTAGGCTGCTACTTAATATTCTGATTGGATTTGTTGTTATTTGTAACTGTACGATGAGAAAGCGCATGCACTGCAGCCTTAATTAGTCTAGCTAGGTAACTTTAACTAGCTTAACTAGCTTGTCCCGGTTTGATGCAGTCAAGACAGGTACTATGTAATCATATTTTATGATAACCTAGCTATGGCAGCTATTAGTCTACTGTAGCGCGAGTTGGCTTGGTTGGTTACTGTCTCTGTCTCTCCCTCTCTCCTCCCTGCTCCCTGTGTCACTCGCTCACAGTACAGCCCCTCCCCCGAATGCTAGAGTGGCACCTCAGTCTCCCTCCTCTCATGCTTTATCAGCTCCGGTTAAGGAAGTAGCTTAAAAAATAAATGTTCTGCTGCTTCCCTCACTCTGGATCTGGATCCAACCAGGTCTATACGGAACGGGTCTAGTTGTCCTCGGGTCAGTTTGGAACGGGTCTCTGTATTTAAAAAAATAAGCTATGCATATCGGGTGGGAACGCTCCAAGTCCATTTTGGAACGGGTCCAACTTTTTGGACCAGTGAAGATCTCTACTCCCTGTTCACCCACAACTGAGTGGCCGCACACAACTCAAACACCATCATTAAGTTTGCAGCCGACACGACGGTGATAGGCCTAATCACCGACGACGATGAGACATCCTATAGGGAGGAGTTCAGAGACCTGGCAATGTGGCAAACTGGCTGCATCATCGCTTGGTATGTCAACTGCGTGGCATCCGACCAGAAAGGCGCTACAGAGGGTAGCGCAGAAGGCCCATTACATCACTGTGGCCAAGCTCCCTGCCATCCAGAACCTCTTATACCAGGCGGTGTCAGAGGAAGGCCCTAAAAATTGTCAAAGTCTCCAGCCACCCAAGTCATAGACAATTCTCTCTGCTACCGCACGGTAAGCGGTACCGATGCACCAAGTCTGGAACCAACAAGACCCTGAACAGCTACCCCAAGCCATAAGACTGCTTAATGCCTCCCGAGTGGCGCAGTGCCATTAGAGATCCTGGTTCGAGTCCAGGCACTGTAGCAGCCGGCCGCGACCGGGAGACCCATGAGGCGGCGCACAATTGGCCCAGCGTCGTCCGGGTTAGGGGAGGGTTTGGCCGGCAGGGATGTTCTTGTCCCATCGCGCACTAGCGACTCCTGTGGCAGGCTGGGCGCAACGCATGCTGAGACGTCGCCAGATGTACGGTGTTTCCTCCGAAACATTTGTGTGTCTGGCTTCCGGGTTAAGCGGGCATTGCGTCAAGAAGCAGTGTGGCTTGGCTGGGTTGTGTTTCAGAGGACGCACGGCTCTCGACCTTCGCCTCTCCCGAGTCCGTACGGGAGTTGCAGTGATGGGACAAGACTGTAACTATCAATTGGATACCACGAAATTTGGGAGAAAAATGGGTATAATAATAAAATGTAAAAATAATGTTTAAAAGACTGTTTAATCGTTTGTTAAATAGTTAACCAAATAGCTACCTGGAATATATACTGTGCATTCGGAAAGTATTCGGAAAGTATTCAGGACCCTTAACTTTTTTTCACATTTTGTTACGTTACAGCCTTATTCTAAAATGTATTACATTGTTTTTTCCCTCATCAATCTACAATACCTCATAATGACAAAGCAAAAATTGTTTTTTAGAAATGTTTGCAAATTTACAAAAAATACAAAGCTGAAATATCACATTTACATAAGTATTCAGACCCTTTACTCAGTACTTTGTTGAAGCACCTTTGGTAGCGATTAAAGCCTTGAGTCTTCTTGGGTATGACGCTACAAGCTTGGCACACCTGTATTTGGGGAGTTTCTCCCATTCTTCTCTGAAGATCCTCTCACGCTCTATCAGGTTGGATGGGGAGCATCGCTGCACAGCTATTTTCAGGTCTCTCCAGAGATGTATGATCGGGTTCAAGTCCGGTCTCTGGCTGGGCCACTCAAGGACATTCAGAGACTTGTCCCGAAGCCACTCCTGCGTTGCCTTGGCTGTGTGCTTAGGGTCGTTGTCCTGTTGGAAGGTGAGGCTTCGCCCCCAGTCTAAGGCCCTGAGCGCTCTGGAGCAGGTTTTCATCAAGGATCTCTCTGTACATTGCTCCGTTCATCTTTCCCTAGATCCTGACTAGTCTCCCAGTCCCTGCCGCTGAAAACAATCCCCACAGCATGATGCTACCATCACCATGCTTCACCGTAGGGATGGTGTCAGGTCTCCTCCAGACATGACGCTTGCCATTCAGGCCAAAGAGTTCAATCTTGGTTTCATCAGATCAGAGAATCTTGTTTCTCATGGTCTGAGAGTCCTTTAGGTTCCTTTTGGCAAACTCCAAGCGGGCTGTCATGTGCCTTTTACTGAGGAGTGGCTTCTGTCTGGCCACTTTACCATAAAGTCCTGATTGGTGGAGTGCTGCAGAGATTGTTGTCCTTCTGGAAGGTTCTCCCATCTTTTATATTTTTATTTCATTTAATTTAACCTTTATTTAACTATGCCAGTCAGTTAAGAACAAATTCTTATTTACAATGACGGCCTACCAAAAGGCAAAAGGCCTCCTGCGGGGACGGGGTCTGGGATTTAAAAAAAAATATATATATATATAGGGCAAAACACCACAACACTACATAAAGAGAGACCTAAGACAACAACATAGCTTGGCAGAAACACATGACAACACAGCATGGTAGCAACACAACATGACAACAACATGGCAGCAACACAGAGTAACTCTGGAGCTCTTGAAACCGGTGTGAAATGGCTAGCTAGTGGGGTGCACGCTAATGCCGGTTCAATCTGTGACGTCACTCGCTCTGAGACCTTGAAGTAGTTGTTTCCCTTGCTCTGAAAGGGCTGCAGCTTTTGTGGAGCAATAGGTAACGATGCTTCGTGGGAGGCAGTTGTTGATGTGTTCAGAGGATCCCTGGTTCGAGCCCAGGTTGGGGTGAGGAGAGGGACGGAAGCAACACTGTTACATTGATGCTGTTGACCCGGATCACTGGTTGCTGCCTAAAAGGAGGAGGTCAAAAGGGGGGTGAGTGTAACCGGTGTGAAATGGGTAGCTAGTTAGCAGGGTGCGCGCTAATAGCGTTTCAATCTGTGACGTCACTCGCTCTGAGACCTTGAAGTAGTTGTTTCCCTTGCTCTGCAAGAGCCGTGGCTTTTGTGGAGTGATAGGTAACGATGCTTTGTGGGAGGCAGTTGTTGATGTGTGCAGAGGGTCCCTGGTTTGAGCCCAGGTTGGGGTGAGGAGAGGGACGGAAGCAACACTGTTACACTCTGTCAGAGTGACCATTGGGTTCTTGGCCTCCTCCCTGACCAAGGCCCTTCTTCCCTGATTGCTCAGTTTGGCCAGACGGCCAGCTCTAGGAAGAGTGTTGGTGGTTCCAAACTTTTCTTGGGGACCTTCAATGCTGCAGAAATGTTTTGTTACTCTTCCCCAGATCTGTGCTTCGACACAATCTTGTCTCGGAGCTCTAAGGACAATTCCTTCGATCTCATGGCTTGGTTTTTGCTCTGACATGCACTGTCAACTGTGGGACCTTATATAGACTGGTGTGTGCCATTCCAAATCATGTCCAATCAATTAAATTTACCACAGGTGGACTCCAATCAAGTTGTAGAAACATCTCAACGATGATCAATGGAAACAGGATGTACCTGAGCTCAATTTCGAGTCTCAAAGCAAAGGGTCTGAATACTTGTGTAAATAAGGTATTTCTGTTTTTCATTTTTAATAAACGTGCAAAAATTTCTAAAAACCTGTATTTGCATTGTTATTATGGTGTATTGTGTGTAAATTGATGAGGAAAAAAAACAATTTAATACATTTTAGATTAAGGCTGTAACGTGACAGAATATGAAAAAAGGGAAGGGGTCTGAATACTTTCCGAATGCACTGTATGTATGCATTGACCCTTTTTGCACTAACTTTTTCACTCATCACATACACTGCTGCTACTGTTTACTATATGTCACTTAATTCCTAATTACATCTATATATCTACCTCAATTACCTTGTACCCCTGCACATCGACTTGATACTGGTACCCCTTGTACAGTATATAGCCAAGTTATCGTTAGTCGTTGTGTATCTAATATTATTACGCGTTTCACTTTTCTATTATTTCTCTTGTTTCTGCATTGTTGGGACAGGCCCGTGAGTAAGCATTTCACTGTAAAATCCCGACGCTCTGTTTTAACATTTAGAAACGTTTATAATCCCTGCTTGCGCTATGGTTTTTGGAAATGTTTGGAACTTAACTTTCGTAGGAAAAATTATTTTTGAAACACAAAAGATAAACTTACTATGCACCATTTTAATGGAATCCCACGGAGGTGTTTTGCATTGCACATTTACCTGAACTAGCCTAAAACAACAACTGAGCTAATGGAAACTCGGGAGGGAAGAAAAAAAATACATTGGCTCATGTAGCTGTTATTACACAAAAAGACTGTGTAAATCTGTAAAACAGCTAATAACAAGACATTTTGGCCTGATAATTAAGTTGAGTATTCAAGGTTTCCAAAACCGTATCATAATCAAGGATCAATTTGTTTCTAGATAGAGCATTTCACACTTAAATAATCCCCTCAGCTAATCAAAAGGGATGTGGAATGACTCCAATGCAATGCAATTGGAGTCATGATAAGGGCAACTGTCTACCATTCATAGCCTCCATGACTAAACACCCTTGCCAGTGTCTTATATGTCAAGTTTCACGTCATCTCAATTGCAATTCAAAGGCCAGGCATTCTTCAGTTGTAACACCACACATCTGGAGTTTGTGAGATTTCCCTATCTTTTCCGTGTCTTCAATTCAAATTTGATCATGGGAAATTCCACGATAACGGATTTATGCTGATACTCAGTTTTTTTACTTGAAAATGTCTGCCAAACAAAAACCATTGATTTCAAAGTTTAATAAACCATACAACTCTATGCACAATGACTACTTTGAACAATTTACACAGTCAATCAAATTAAATAAAACAGTTACTGGAAAAACTGTGCAGATGCAAAGTTTGGCAACAGAATTACAATAAAATCTCCCTCAGTTTTATTTCTATTAACAAACTTTGTATCTGCACAGTTATTCCTTTAAATTTGTTTTTGTACAATTTTCAATGAAAATTGTGAAAAGTAGTTCTTGTGCATAACATTGTATGGTTTGTAAAACATTGAAATCAAGGTTTTTTGTTTGGTATACATTTTAAAGTGAAAAGTCTCTTGAGTAATTCTGTTGCCATGGAATTTCCCTTAAGTCACTTTCAATTGAAACAGATCCCACAAATGGAGATGCTATGACATTATTGGACATCACATACATAGCAGCCTACCCTGTGTGTTGTACCATTCATATTTGTATTACATTATGAAGCTCACTCATTTTCCCTCAGAGCAGGTGAACAGTTAACTGGCTATCTACCTCCCTCTTTTTATGCAATATGGAAAGAGTAGGCTACAGTAGGCTACTGTAGGCCTACAGTTACAACACTTGGATATAGGGTTGTGTTTATGTTGTGTGTAGATAGGGCAATTGGAGAACTGGTTAACAGTCAGTGGTCTGTCTGACTGATTCATTGTGGAGCTGCTGATGTAGCTACGAGATATCACTGTCATCCCTGCTGCCATCCTCTCAGGCACGGACAACTTTACTGACACTGCTCTTACACAGCTGAGTGCCAAATTCATTCTGAGCCATATGATTAGAACACTACTAACCTCTAGTGACAGCATTCAAGTACTACTGCATCAGTTCATTCCGTTGCTGCATGCAACATGATTGAAACACTTCAACGTACTTCCTCAAGCAAACATACAGCTTTGCAAATGTTCCTACCATCCACATTAAATGGGAGGCATTTAGTCATGTTTATTCACTAATAGTTGCAAACCTCTCCTCTCCTAGACATCTAACTAAGCCTGCCTGAGCAAGGGTCTTATGGTAGTTAAAGCCACACTGTCAAATGTGCACACATACCACCAAGAGTGGGCCTACCAATTAAATGATGTTGAATAACTCATAGTCTGTAGCTAGCCAGCCTACATAATCCACAACAATGGCCCGTAGCCTGCTATAGAAACTTGCTCAATTCTACATTGCTGGATATGGCATGTCTGTAAAGAAACAGAAATCTGAGTGATATTAAATGTAGATACATGTTGCAGTAAGGACATGCACTTCTTAATATTTTAGAAGATTTATTATGTATAGTTTTGCAAATACATTGACTACATCAGTGCAGAATAAGAGCAACAATCAAAGTAACTCAGCAATATAAATGAATAAATCAACTATTTACATAGGCGTTAAAATGTTTCTACTTTGCACAAATTCAGATTTTTTTTAAAATTACTTTTACATTATGGCAAATCAAATCTAGACATCATTATAATCAAAATATAGTTGCATCAATATATATTTTCAGCTTTTTACTGTGATTACAAGCATTCAATTTTAGCAACATGTATTTCATGGTATTAAGTGTACAGATTTGAATAGTTCCTTATATGTGTTCTGTTTTTGTTCTATTAATGTTGCATGGTTTGTATGTATATCATTACGTATAAATTTTTTCAGACTCATAATCATTTATACCTTATATCTTATATATGGCTGCCCAGAAGTCGAATAAAGAGCAGACATCAGAGGTCATTCATAAATGCATATGGCAGTGGATTAACAAGTTCCTCTTCATTATATGTACAGCATAACAATTTGCAGAGATGTCTAAAAACAGCAATGGTCTCAGTGGTGTGCAATTCCATGGTAACAGAGTGACACTGAGACTCAGATATTTTACTTTAAAATGTATGTCAAACCAAAATCAATGATTGCAAAGTTAAACAAACCATACAACTCTATGCACAACGACTACTTTTAAAGCTGCATTATGTAACTTTTTGGGCAACGGGACCAAATTCACATTGAAATGTGAGTTATAGATCTGTCCTTTTCTTTGAAAGCAAGAAGTGGTAGATCTGTTGTATGTGCGCTATTTCTATGCTTCCAGTTCTTACGTTTCGTTTTTGCGTCTTATACTTCCAGTTTTGTACACCAGCCTCAAACAGCTGAAAATGCTCTATTTTTAGTTATGGAAATATATTTCACACTGTACATGCTTGTTTTGTCACAAAAACTGAAATTAGGCAAACTATAAAAAAAAATTGCAAACCAGGAAACAACCACCGAAAATGCTGGTAACAGAATGAGGCACAAACTCTCATTCTGTTATAAAACTTTGCATTTGTACTGTTCTTCAAGTAAATGTATTTTTGTAAAATGTTCAGATTTTATGCGAAGAAAGTAGCCTACGTCAGATAATTTTTTTTCACAACAGGCCTGATGGAAACAGCAAATTTGTCAGTAAACTTATTTTTTGGACAAAACGAAATAAGCTAGACCAGGTGGGATCTTTTTGTGTCGGTAAAATTAATTATG
The DNA here is from genome assembly GCF_965601325.2 of Salmo salar. Lineage (NCBI taxonomy): Eukaryota > Metazoa > Chordata > Actinopteri > Salmoniformes > Salmonidae > Salmo > Salmo salar. The sequence continues at coordinate 26,488,202 of NC_138299.1, forward strand.
CGAGAAATGGTGGCTTTTATGTGCAAATATTTACTGTATATAAAAACCATCATATTGAAGTCAATTGGAGTCACATGATGCTGCAACCTGAACTCAGGGGTAGACCTACCATAGTAAATGTATATCCGATACATATCATACAATATGTTATGAATTTGCAAAAGGTATGATATGTTAAGAATTCCAATTTGTTGTGGCTAATGTTAGCTAGGTGGCTAGGTGGTTAACGCTAACGTTAGCTAGGTGGCTAATGTTAGCTAGACTAGGGGTTAGGGATTAAGGGTTATGGTTAGGAGTTAGGTTAAAGGGTTAAGGTTAAGGTTAGGGAAGGGTTAGTTAACATGCTAAGTAGTAGCAAAGTAGCTCAAAAGTAGTAAGTAGTTGCAATGCTGATAATTAGCTAAAATGCAAACGTTGTCCATGATAAGATTCAAACAGACAACCTTTCGGTTGCTAGACTTTCCCGTTATACACCCACCCCGACCAGCCACCTTACATTCGTTTTTGCTTTATGTAACCTTCTGTCTTATGTAACCATACCAAACTAATTTGTATCCCGTAATTGCGTTTACTATGTTACGTCTAGTCTATGAGACCAGGCTGAATGCTATTGTGTGGTCCACCCACTATGACTTTGGAAGAGGCAAGTCACCCGATAGATGTCAGTATTGGATGACCGTTTATGTCTGAGGAAGTTGGGAGATGATGTATAAAGCATCTGCCAAAGGTTGCATGTTTGAATCCAGCGAAATAAAGTTGTTTTTGATATTTTGGTTTTATGCCTGTCCCAATCCTTAACCTTTACCTTGATGGAGTTAATGCCTAACTTGAATAATTCTGAGTTAATGCATAAACTTAAAGAAAAATTCCACCCAGAAACGATCTTTTGGTATTTGTTTCATTAGTTCATTGTTGACATAGTCCCAAAATGTTTTGCTTGTAAGCAATCAAGTTTTCAAAATATCTAACTTTCAAAATATAGAAATCATCCCTGTATGCTGCAAATTGCATCATACAGGGATGATTTATGTATTTTGAAAATTACATATTTTATTTATGCAGATTTTTGAATATTCACATGAAAATCTGTCGCCAATTGGATGGAAACCTAGCTGCTGTCACTCTGTTACTGTGGAATTGACCTGGTCTCAGTGGTAGTAATTACATTGAAGTGACAAAGTTGGCTTTTACATCGCTACCTGTATCATGGGCTTGTATGCCAATTTGTGTACTTATATAGTGTACTAAGTACACACTCAAAACATTGAACTGTATATATTAAATCTTGGTCATAAATTAAAGCACAATTAATAAGAGCACAATAATAATATGACTGATATTACTCCTCAATGGAGGGATTTATCATACTGTATTCCTCCCAGTCACTCCAATTCAGCCCCATCAAAAAATGTCATTTTTCTCAGACTGCGTAGTGTCTTTCATCTGTTTGATAGATGAGGCTGTTTCATCTGAGATGGGCTCAGCCCCAAACACATGTGTAACATTTTGGGTTATGAAAACCGTTTCCCTGTCAGTGCCTGACATTTCCCTAACTACATGCCTCTCAATAAGTGTTTGCCCATCACTCTGTGTTTTGTTGGTGTCGTCCACTGACCAAGATGCAAAAGAAACTCCGGCGGTCCCTGTCTGCAATCCAAAATCTGTTAAGAGTGTGGCCTTCTGTGTGTCTGGTATTGCTTGTATATTGGATGTGCTGACATGTGTACCAGACTCCAATTTTAGGGTGTCCACTGATGAGGAGGAAACTCCGGAGGACATTGGAATGGTGACTTTCTCTGCCAAGTAGGGTTCAAAGGCGATCAATTGTGTCCTTGCTGTGGAGGTGATGACATCACCCTGTACCTCAGTGGCAATAGGGTCTGAGCATTTCACTGTGACTTTGGTTGGAGAGGCCAATGAAGGACCAAATTGTTCGCTTGTGACTGTTGAACTAATATCTGCAAAAGCATCCGATGAGTGTACTGAAAAGGTCAAGCTGATGTCCTGTTCCACAGAGTCAGGGCTTTTCTCACTTCCTTCTTTCTCAGCAGTGTCTTTTTCTAAAATCTTGGCAGATTCTGAAGGAGAAGATAGTCCAAATGTGGGAAACTTAAACCACCCAAACTTAGATTTTTCTTTGGCTTCTTCCTCTTTATGCACAGACTGGGTTTCAACACTGGTTTGAGCATTTAGTTCGGTTTTCCCTGAGGCTGTTATATCTTCCCTTGAGCCTGTGAGCTTCTCTTCCACTTCCTCCAATTTGGGAACATCAAATTCAACATCAATGCTTCTTAATACCTCCCCAAATGTTGTCAAAGTCAACTTTGGTGATTTCTCTGGTCCTTGTGGTTTCACTGGAATCTCATAATTCTCCAAAATAACATTTGGATTTATATCATCATGTTCATTCTCAGGTTTGGATTTTGAAATGCTCAATCTGGGCATTTTGAAGGTTGGAAGTTTGAATTTACTAGGCGAGTCTTGACCTTTACTGGGTGAGCCTTGACCTTTGCTGGGGGAGCCATGGCCTTTATCATCAATTGTCAGTTTTGAAACTTCAACTTCATGAACATCCACTTCGGCTATTGCCATTCCACCTTTAACTGAGGGCCTTTTAGATCCAGCATCATGTAGCTGTACTTCTCTAGATCCTTTAATGTCAACTGTGTCCCTGTGTTCCGGTAAATCAATTTGTAATGAAGCTCCAAGTAGTTGATCTATAATTTCTACCCCAGGCACTTTAATATCCTTCTCTTTATCAGAGACATCGACTACAACCTTTGACGTTGCACCAGATTTAGGGAATTTGAATGTTGCCATTTTGAATCCCATCTCTGATGTTTCTAGTTTTCCATCAACTGATAAACCTTCATATTTCATTTCAACTTGACTCTCCGGAGCTTTCATTTCCACCTCAGGCTCTTTGACCTCCACATTTCCCTCTGGAAGCGAAATGTCCACCTTTGGAAGACTGACATCAACCTCAGGTGGTTTCACTTCTGGTTTGGAAAACCCTCCAAATGACATCTGTGGTATTTTCATTTTCACATCAATTCCTGTAGCAGCTCCATCGGGTATTTCAATTTCACCAGAAGGCACTTTGAGTTCAACGCTAGGTGGTTGGACCTCCACGCTGGCCTCTGGTAAGGTGACTTCTATGACTTTCTTTGATACACTTAAATCCATCTCAGGATCCTTACCCTTTGGCAATGACATTCCAAATGTTGGTAGCTTGAATATTCTTCCTTGTCCCTCATGTTCAACATCATGTTTAATTTCAACTTGAATCTCTGGAGCTTCAATTTCCACCTCAGGCTCTTTGACCTCCACCTTTCCCTCTGGAAGAGAAATGTCCACCTTTGGAAGACTGACATCAACCTCAGGTGCTTTCACTTCTGGTTTTGAAAATCCAAATTTGGGGAATGACATTCGGGGCTTTTTCATTTTCACATCAATATCTTTAGAAACTGCTTCTGGTATTTCAACTTCAACAGAGGGCACTCCAACTTCAACATCAGGTAGTTGGAGAGCTGCTCTTCTCTCTGGTAAGTCGACGTCTACATCTGTCTTTGCGATACTTAAGCCAATTTCAGGACCTTTAACCTTTGGCAATAAGATTCCAAATTTAGGTAGTTTGAACTTACTTCCTTGTCCCTGAAGCTCAATTCCATGTTTCATTTCAACTTTAATTTCTGGAGCTTTAATTTCCACAGCTGGCTCTTTGACTTCCACCTTTCCCCGTGGAAGAGAAATGTCTGCCTTTGGAAGACTGACATTAACCTCCGGTGATTTCACTTCTGGTTTTGAAAACCATCCAAATGACATCCGTGGCTTCTTCATTTTTACATCCATCTCTGTAGCATCTCCCTCAGGCATTTCAACTTCACCAGAAGACACTTTGAGTTCAATTCTAGGTGGTTGGCCATCCACGCTGGCCTCTGGTAAAGTGAGAATTTCAAGTGTTTTACTCTTCACATCCACATCTATAGATGGGCCTTTAAGGTCAACACTTGGCTTTTCAATGTTAATGGCTGACATTGTCAGCTTGGGCTCTGGCATTTCAGATCCATGAACCTTGATGTCCTTGTCCACATCAGGTACCTCTACTGTGATGTTTGGAGCAGCTGCTCCAAATTGAGGGAATTTTAAAGTTGGCATTTTGAATCTTGAGGGGGAGCCAACAGTATCTTTCACCTCAGCTTGAATCTCTGGAGCTTCAATTTCCACCTCAGTCTCCTTGACCTCCACCTTTTCCTCTGGAAGAGAAATATCCACCTCTGGAAGACTGACATCAACCTCAGGTGCTTTCACTTCTGGTTTTGAAAATCCAAATTTGGGGAAAGACATTCGGGGCTTTTTCATTTTCACATCAATATCTTTAGAAACTGCTTCTGGTATTTCAACTTCAACAGAGGGCACTCCTACTTCAACATCAGGTAGTTGGAGGTCTGCTCTTCTCTCTGGTAAGTTGACATCTACATCTGTCTTTGAGATACTTAAGTCAAATTCAGGACCTTTAACCTTCGGCAATGAGATTCCAAATTTTGGTAGTTTGAACTTACTTCCTTGTCCCTCAAGCTCAATTCCATGTTTCATTTCAACTTGAATTTCTGGAGCTTTAATTTCCACCTCTGACTCTTTGACCTCCACCTCTACCTCTGGAAGAGAAATATCCCCCTTTGGAAGACTGACATCAACCTCCGGTGCTTTCACTTCTGATTTTGAAAACCATCCAAATGTCATCCGTGGCTTTTTCATTTTCACATCAATTTCTGTAGCAACTCCTTCAGGAATTTCACCTTTACCAGAAGGCACTTTGAGTTCAATGCTAGGTAGTTGGACCTCTACACTGGCCTCTGGTAAAGTGACAATGTCAAGTCTTTTGCTCTTCACATCCAGATCTATAGATGGGCCTTTAAGGTCAACACTTGGCTTTTCAATGTTAATTGCTGACATTGTCAGCCTGGGCTCTGGAATTTCAGATCCATGAACCTTGATGTCCTTGTCCACATCAGGTACCTCTACTGTGATGTTTGGAGCAGCTGCTCCAAATTGAGGGAATTTTAAAGTTGGCATTTTGAATCTTGAGGGGAAGCCTACGGTATCTTTCACCTCGACTTGAATCTCTGGAGCTTCAATTTCCACCTCAGGCTCTTTGACCTCCACCTTTTCTTCTGGAAGAGATATATCCACCTCTGGAAGACTGACATCAACCTCAGGTACTTTCACTTCTGGTTTTGAAAATCCAAATTTGGGGAATGACATTCGGGGCTTTTTCATTTTCACATCAATATCTTTAGAAACTGCTTCTGGTATTTCAACTTCAACAGAGGACACTCCAACTTCAACATCAGGTAGTTGGTCTGCTCTTCTCTCTGGTAAGTTGACATCTACATCTGTCTTTGAGATACTTAAGTCAAATTCAGGACCTTTAACCTTCGGCAATGAGATTCCAAATTTAGGTAGTTTGAACTTACTTCCTTGTCCCTCAAGCTCAATTCCATGTTTCATTTCAACTTGAATTTCTGGAGCTTTAATTTCCACCTCTGACTCTTTGACCTCCACCTTTACCTCTGGAAGAGAAATATCCCCCTTTGGAAGACTGACATCAACCTCCGGTGCTTTCACTTCTGATTTTGAAAACCATCCAAATGACATCCGTGGCTTTTTCATTTTTACATCAATTTCTGTAGCAACTCCTTCAAGAATTTCACCTTTACCAGAAGGCACTTTGAGTTCAATGCTAGGTAGTTGGACCTCTACGCTGGCCTCTGGTAAAGTGACAATGTCAAGTCTTTTGCTCTTCACATCCAGGTCTATAGATGGGCCTTTAAGGTCAACACTTGGCTTTTCAATGTTAATTGCTGACATTGTTAGCCTGGGCTCTGGAATTTCAGATCCATGAACCTTGATGTCCTTGTCCACATCAGGTACCTCTACTGTGATGTTTGGAGCAGCTGCTCCAAATTGAGGGAATTTTAAAGTTGGCATTTTGAATCTTGAGGGGGAGCCTACGGTATCTTTCACCTCGACTTGAATCTCTGGAGCTTCAATTTCCACCTCAGGCTCTTTGACCTCCACCTTTTCTTCTGGAAGAGATATATCCACCTCTGGAAGACTGACATCAACCTCAGGTACTTTCACTTCTGGTTTTGAAAATCCAAATTTGGGGAATGACATTCGGGGCTTTTTCATTTTCACATCAATATCTTTAGAAACTGCTTCTGGTATTTCAACTTCAACAGAGGACACTCCAACTTCAACATCAGGTAGTTGGTCTGCTCTTCTCTCTGGTAAGTTGACATCTACATCTGTCTTTGAGATACTTAAGTCAAATTCAGGACCTTTAACCTTCGGCAATGAGATTCCAAATTTAGGTAGTTTGAACTTACTTCCTTGTCCCTCAAGCTCAATTCCATGTTTCATTTCAACTTGAATTTCTGGAGCTTTAATTTCCACCTCTGACTCTTTGACCTCCACCTTTACCTCTGGAAGAGAAATATCCCCCTTTGGAAGACTGACATCAACCTCCGGTGCTTTCACTTCTGATTTTGAAAACCATCCAAATGACATCCGTGGCTTTTTCATTTTTACATCAATTTCTGTAGCAACTCCTTCAAGAATTTCACCTTTACCAGAAGGCACTTTGAGTTCAATGCTAGGTAGTTGGACCTCTACGCTGGCCTCTGGTAAAGTGACAATGTCAAGTCTTTTGCTCTTCACATCCAGGTCTATAGATGGGCCTTTAAGGTCAACACTTGGCTTTTCAATGTTAATTGCTGACATTGTTAGCCTGGGCTCTGGAATTTCAGATCCATGAACCTTGATGTCCTTGTCCACATCAGGTACCTCTACTGTGATGTTTGGAGCAGCTGCTCCAAATTGAGGGAATTTTAAAGTTGGCATTTTGAATCTTGAGGGGGAGCCTACGGTATCTTTCACCTCGACTTGAATCTCTGGAGCTTCAATTTCCACCTCAGGCTCTTTGACCTCCACCTTTTCTTCTGGAAGAGATATATCCACCTCTGGAAGACTGACATCAACCTCAGGTACTTTCACTTCTGGTTTTGAAAATCCAAATTTGGGGAATGACATTCGGGGCTTTTTCATTTTCACATCAATATCTTTAGAAACTGCTTCTGGTATTTCAACTTCAACAGAGGGCACTCCTACTTCAACATCAGGTAGTTGGTCTGCTCTTCTCTCTGGTAAGTTGACATCTACATCTGTCTTTGAGATACTTAAGTCAAATTCAGGACCTTTAACCTTCGGCAATGAGATTCCAAATTTAGGTAGTTTGAACTTACTTCCTTGTCCCTCAAGCTCAATTCCATGTTTCATTTCAACTTGAATTTCTGGAGCTTTAATTTCCACCTCTGACTCTTTGACCTCCACCTTTACCTCTGGAAGAGAAATATCCCCCTTTGGAAGACTGACATCAACCTCCGGTGCTTTCACTTCTGATTTTGAAAACCATCCAAATGACATCCGTGGCTTTTTCATTTTTACATCAATTTCTGTAGCAACTCCTTCAGGAATTTCACCTTTACCAGAAGGCACTTTGAGTTCAGTGGTAGGTGGTTGGACCTCTACGCTGGCCTCTGGTAAAGTGACAATGTCAAGTCTTTTGCTCTTCACATCCAGATCTATAGATGGGCCTTTAAGATCAACACTTGGCTTTTCAATGTTAATTGCTGACATTATCAGCCTGGGCTCTGGAATTTCAGATCCATGAACCTTGATGTCCTTGTCCACATCAGGTACCTCTACTGTGATGTTTGGAGCAGCTGCTCCAAATTGAGGGAATTTTAAAGTTGGCATTTTGAATCTTGTGGGGGAGCCTATGGTATCTTTCACCTCGACTTGAATCTCTGGAGCTTCAATTTTAATCTCAGGCTCTTTGACCTCCACCTTTTCCTCTGGAAGAGAAATATCCACCTCTGGAAGACTGACATCAACCTCAGGTGCTTTCACTTCTGGTTTTGAAAATCCAAATTTGGGGAAAGACATTCTGGGCATTTTCATTTTCATATCAATATCTTTAGAAACGGCTTCTGGTTTTTCAACTTTAACAGAGGACACTCCGACTTCAACATCAGGTAGTTGGAGAGCTGCTCTTCTCTCTGGTAAGTCGACATCTACATCTGCTTTTGACACACTTAAGTCAATTTCAGAACTTTTAACCTTCGGCAATGAGACTCCAAATTTAGGTAGTTTGAACTTACTTCTTTGTCCCTGTAGCTCAATACCATGTTTCATTTCAACTTGAATTTTTGGAGCTTTAATTTCCACCTCTGACTCTTTGACCTCCACCTTTCCCTCTGGAAGAGAAATGTCTACCTTTGGAAGACTGACATCAAGCGCAGGTGCTTTCACTTCTGTAAATCCAAATTCGGGGAATGACATTTGTGTCTTTTTCATTTTCACATCAATGTCTTTTGAAACTACTTCTGGTATTTCAACATCAAAGGAGGGCACTTTGACTTCAACATCAGGTAGTTCGACATCTACATCTGTTTTTGACCAACTTAAATCTATTTCAGGACCTTTAACTTTCGGCAATGAGATTACAGATGTTGGCAGTTTGAACATACTTCCTTGTCCATGAAGCTCAATATCATGTTTCACTTCAACTTGACTCTCTGGAGCTTTAAATTCCACCTCTGGCTCTTTGAATTCCACCTTTCCTTCTGGAAGCGAAATGCCCACCTTTAGAAGACTGACATCAACCTCCGGTGGTTTCACTTCTGGTTTTGAAAACCATCCAAATGACATTCGGGGCTTCTTCATTTTCACATCAATCTCTGTAGCAGCTCCCTCTGGCATTTGAACTTGACCAGAAGGCACTTCGATTTCAACATCAGATGGTTGGACCTCCACTTTGTCCTCTGGTAAAGTGACATCTATGACTTTCTTTGATAAACTTAAATCAATCTCAGGACCTTTTACCTTTGGCATTGAGATTCCAAATTTGGGTAGTTTGAACTTACTTCCTTGTCCCTCAAGCTCAATATCATGTTTCACTTCAACTTGAATCTCTGGAGCTGTCATTTCCACCTCTGACTTTTTGACCCCCACATTTCCTTCTGGAAGAGAAATATCCACCTTTGGAAGACTGACATCAACCTCACATACTTCTGGTTTTGAAAATCCAAGCCCTGGAAATGAAATCCGTGGCTTTTTCACTTTCACATCAATCTCTGTAGCAGCTTGCTCAGGCATTTCAACTTCACCAGAAGACACTTTGAGTTCAACATCAGGTGGTTGGATCTCCACGTTGGTCTCTGGTAAAGTGACATCTATGTCTTTCTTCGATAGACCTAAATCTATCTCAGGACATTTTACTTTTGGTAATGAAATTCCCTGATTTGGCAGTTTAAACTTGCTTCCTTGTCCCTCCAGTTCAAGTCCTTTAGTCTTCACATCCACATCTATAGATGGAATCTTAACACTAGATTTCTTTAAATCACTCTGTTTTTCAAAGTCAACTGCATGTACTTTTCCTGATATTGACAGCTTGGGTTCTGGTCTTTCAGTTCCATCAGGTAACTCTACTGTGACGATTGGAGAAACTGCTCCAAATTTAGGGAATTTTAAAGTTGGGATTTTAAATCTTGATGGGGACTCTACAGTATCTTTCACTTCCACTTGAAGCTCTGGAACTTCAATTTCCACCTCAGGCAATTTGACCTCCATGTTTCCCTCGGGAAGAGAGATGTCTGGTTTTAGCACACTAACATCAATCTCTGGGGCTTTAACTCCAAATTTGGGGAATGACATCTGTCGTTTTTTCATTTTCACATCAATATCTTTATAAACTGTTTCTGGTATTTCAACTTCAACGGAGGGTACTTCAACATCAACTGATTGGACATCAATGCCCATAACTGCTCCTTTAATGTCAGATGAAGGTACCTCTGGCATTGTTTCTGAGCTTAAAGTTCGTATTGTAGGTGTTTGAGTTTTGATAGTGGAATATTCAGAATCTGGTACTTTGCTGAGTTTAATTTCAGCCTCTGACATTTTCATTTCAAGGTGCAATGCATTGCTTTCATCTTTGACCTCATCCTTCTTTTCCACCGAGGGGTCTCTTTTTGGTAGTCCAATCCCAATGTCTGGGAATCTAATATCCGTTTGTGTTATTCCAAACCTAGGCATTGAAATATTTGCTTTCTTTGACTTCTTATCTAATCCTTTAGTGTAAGTGGCAGGTATACGATTTCTCTCCTCAGATGTGATGGTTGGCCCCTCAGGTACTGGTACTGCAAACTTAGGCTCCAGAATTTCACCAGTCTCTTTTTCCTTTTCCACTTTGTTGGGAGTTCCTTTTTGTTGTATAGTTTCCATTCCAGCTTTCTCTACGTTCTCTCGTTTATGGAGTTCAATTTGGATTTCATCCTCATTGGTCTTTCCAGCTTCCTGTTTTGTTTTTGTATGGTCTATTTTTGTCATAGTAATAGGTTCATGAGCACCTAGATCAAAAATGTGTGTCTTTGGCAATTTGAATGTGGTAACTGAGCTCCTGCTCAACTTTTCTGGTAAAGCATTTATGTCAGTCTTTTTGACATACGTGTCCAACTGTGCCTTTATGTCTGTGATTTTAGATAGGGTGGCATCTACTCTTTCTGCATTCACGTCTGTCATTGTGATTTGTTGATGAGCAGGCAGGCCTGCAATGTCACCCTTCGGCAGCTTGAACCCTGGCAATTTGGAGACAGCCTCTTTAACTCTATCAACGTCTATAACCATCTGTACAGTCTGCGCCTGGATTTCTTCAACAGGAAGAGTGAATGCTGTTTTAGGCTGTTTTATCACTGGGGCCTTGGTGCTAGTTAACGATGCATCTTCTATGCCTGGGATCTCAATATCCTCACGGCTTGGAAGTATCTTTAACCCCTTATCCTCAACTGTAAGGCCTTTCACGTCCATTTCTACAATCTTCACGTCTGTCATTTTTATGGGTTTGTCAATAACAAAGTCAGCAGGGTCCACCCTCTGCAGTTTGAATTTGGGAGCAGATCTTGTACCAATTTGTGCTAAAACATCATCAATGCTTCTCTCTGTAGGTAACTTTGAAGCTTGTATTTCCATCTGCGAGTCAGGTTCCATTGTAATACTGATGACCTTAGCATGTATGCTAATTTCCTGTGCATTCACATCAGTTTTAACATATGTTTCTTTCAAGTGTTGTTCTTGTCCAATCTGAGGGGATTTCCTGATAAGTCCTATATCTGACATGTCAAGGCAGATGTCTACTTTTGGCATGCTCATTTCCATATCAGTGGAGGGGAGGGTTTTCCCTGAACTCTCATTGATGATTACTTGAGTGTTGATATCAATTGGGAGTTGACACTCCTCCAGCTCAGTATGTGATACTACAGTTGGGCTCAGCAATGTATTGTCATGTGCAGACAGATCAGATGTTATCATATCTTCTCTTGGTGTCTTCAGGCTTTTTAGTGATAATTTTACTGGTATGTTTTGCTTGTGTTTGTCTTTTTTCTCATTTCCCTTGAATGTAAACTTTAGTTCTGACCTCTCTTTATTCTCTTTCTTCTTTTTCTTTCCCTCTGGAGATTTCTTGGTTGAGGGACTTTCTTGATCAGCAAGAGCAACTGTTATGTCTGTGGTTTTCAAAGTTTTGTCCAGACTAATGAGTTCTACCTTGTGTTGTTTAGTTTCAGAGCCTGCCAGGTCTGGAAGAATGCATTCATTTCTTATCTTGGTGGATTCCATTTTTTCAGATTCTGATTCTAACACATATACTTGAGATGTATCTACTGATGCGCTCTCTAGACCATCCGGTGAGTGTATGTCATCTTGACTCTGTTGGTTTTCCATACCCTCTACATGTTCTACAGTTAGTATGTCTGTGTCCTGGTCCGGCTGTTCAACAGACATGCTCTTGCGGCCCTTCATCTTCATGCTTGATAACTTTATCTTGTGCTTTTTTGTCTTGCCCTTGACAGCCTCCTGAGATTTTATTGGCGACTCTGTGTCACTTGTTGTAGGGCTAAGCTCCAGCTTCCTCTTATCATCTGCCTCTGAAGTACTGTGAGACCTCTTAAAATGGGACTTTTGACTTTTGCTGAAGGAGGGGAACTTGGGCCAAGAGATTCGGTCACCATGCCGTTTTGTCTTTGAATGTCCCCTCATTTCCGGAGAGGAACCTTCTTCCACCTGTAGGATAACAAAAAGTGAATAGCTGATTGATTGCTGAATGAGAAAAAGAGCCAAAGACATAACACTACTCTACATATCCAGAAAAAGAACATAGTGATAGTTACTTGAATGATTTCAAGGGCTGGTTCACTCTCAAGGGTGGATGTCTTTATTGGTTTGCGTTTCAGAAGTAACTCCATCTTGTAAGGCTGGGCATGTTCCAATATCTGTAGAGCATCTTCATATGTAACATTGTCAAAATACACAGTGGCACTGAGTATCTGATCACCTGAATGAACAAAAGGAAGACATAGAAAGACCAATAAATCAACATTTGAACTGTAGAACTCTAGCATATACGATCATTCAAAGCCAAAAATGTGGGAGTCTCTTACCCTGGATAGCAAAAACAATCTTGGCTCCATTACTTCACATTTAACCTATTTCACTCCACATTTCACCGATATGTCCTTTGCTTTCAGGTTAACTTTTTGGTCTATAGGCTACTTTTGTTGTTCAGCTTCTGAAAGAACATGGTATGAGCTGGTTGTCTGCTTACCCTCATGTACACTAAGAAGCTTTGAGGCTGGTGACTCTGGCCTCACTTCCTTGATGAAGATTCCCTCCTTCCCTCCACTTACAACGAGGCCCTCGGCACATGTCTCTTTTGCCATTTTCACAATCACTCCTGACTCTGGGCTCTGAGTTTACACGAAAAAAAAAGAATGAAAGAAAAACATGAGAAATGTTGAAATACCAACATGTTATGTACCACCAATGAAAACCTGAAGCCATGCTTCTCCATGAGTTAAAGATTAATGCAGACTTGTCTGACCTCCAGTTGACTCATCTTGGCAGGGGAACGCTTTTCAAACAGGGACCCAAAACCTCTCTTTCCTTTTTTGCCACTCCCACCTCCACCCTAAAATTAATGTTAAAGAAATCAGACGTTCTGACAAAATTCACACTGCAAGTCAACATGATGGTTGGATGAAATATACAGCATTGTACCTGTTTATCACTGTCCTTGTATCTGTCAGTCTCAGGGTATTCATCTACAGGGGAGGATCCTTGAGGGCGAGGTCTCTCCCCCTCTATAAACTCAGATGGCTCTTCACATATCTACAACAAAAATATGTTAAAAGTAAGATCCTTTTGTTACTATATGGAGATTCATTCAAATGAGTTGGGTCTCTTTCCCATAGTCTTTAGTATTCACATGATGTCCACCAATGCAAACAATAGGTTTGCCATATCAGTAGAGCCACTCACTGAATCATCCACCGTGGCAGGCTCTGGTCCCTTCAGCCTTCGTCCGGACCCTACTCAAAATAAAGAATAAAAAGAGAAAAATAATAAGAGCATATTTAGTTCAAGGTAAACCACCACAGTTCTCAAAAGGTTGCAACCCACTGGTTGATGCTTATTTATAAAACCCTCTTAGGCCTCACTCCCCCCTATCTGAGATATCGACTGCAGCCCTCATCCTCCACATACAACACCCGTTCTGCCAGTCACATTCTGTTAAAGGTCCCCAAAGCACACACATCCCTGGGTCACTCCTCTTTTCAGTTCGCTGCAGCTAGCGAGTGGAACAAGCTGCAACAAACACTCAAACTGGACAGTTTTATCTCAATCTCTTCATTCAAAGACTCATCATGGACACTCTTACTGACAGCTGTGGCTGCTTTGCGTGATGTATTGTTGTCTCTACCTTCTTGCCCTTTGTGCTGTTGTCTGTGTCCAATAATGTTTGTACCATGTTTTGTGCTACTACCATGTTGTGTTGCTACCATTTTGTTGTTATGTTGCTACCATGCTGTGTTGTCATGTGTTGCTGCCTTGCTATGTTGTTGTCTTAGGTCTCTCTTTATGAGTGTTGTGTTGTCTCTCTTGTCGTGATGTGTTTTGTCCTATATTTCTATCTTATTTATTACATTTCTTTTTATCCCAGACCCGTCCCGCAGGAGGTCTTTTGCCTTTTGGTAGGCCGTCATTGTAAATAAGAATTTGTTTTTAACTGACTTGTGTCAGGACCAGTGGAGATGTGGAATCAGGAGACAGAGGGCCGGAGCAACTGTGTTTTAATAATATTAGTAACACGCAATAGCCGTAGGACACCAGGCGCGTGGCGAAGTCTGCCAGGGGAAAAACACCTTCCCCAAATAAGCGCACTGGAAACAAAAAGCGCACGGGGCGCAGCCCGGCAATAATAATCGACAATAACAATTTACAATCACAACTGTCCTGAGTGGACAATAAACAATCCCGCACGAGAACCCCAACTGAAAATACACACTAAATAACCCCCCACTAATGACAAACACAAAACAGGTGCGAGATAGACAGACAGACAAAACCAAAAGACACAGAAACAACGATCGGTGGCAGCTAATAGGCCGGCGACGACGACCGCCGAGCGCCGCCCGACCGAGGAGGGGCGCCACCTTCGTTAGATACTGTGACAGTACCCCTACCCTGACGCGCGGCCCCAGCCGGAGGGCGAGGCGCCGGCCGATCCGGACGGCGACGGTGGAATTCTTGTAGCATAGGTGGATCTAGAATGTCCGCCGCCGGAACCCAGCACCTCTCCTCCGGACCGTACCCCTCCCAGTCCACGAGGTACTGCAGGCCCCCGACCCGACGTCGGGAGTCCAGGATGGCTCGGACTGTGTACGCCGGGGCCCCCCCGATGTCCAGGGGGGGCGGGGGGACCTCCAGCACCTCATCGTCCTGCAGTGGACCAGCTCCCACCGGCCTGAGGAGAGACACATGAAACGAGGGGTTAATACGGTAATATGAAGGGAGTTGTAACCTGTAACACACCTCGTTTATCCTCCTCAGGACTTTGAACGGCCCCACAAACCGCGGACCCAGCTTCCGGCAGGGCAGGCGGAGAGGCAGGTTCCGGGTCGAGAGCCAGACTCTGTCCCCCGGATTATACACGGGGGCGTCACTGCGGTGGCGGTCAGCGCTCTCCTTGTGACGTTCACCAGCCCTCCTTAGGCACTCCTGGACACCATTCCAGGTCTCCTGAGAGCGCTTCACCCATGCCTCCACCGCAGGAGCCTCCGTCTGGCTCTGTTGCCATGGCACCAGGACCGGCTGATACCCCAATACCACCTGGAAGGGTGATAGGTTGGTAGAGGAGTGGCGCTGAGAGTTCTGGGCCATCTCGGCCCATGGCACGAACTGCGCCCACTCCCCTGGCCGGTCCCGGCAATACGACCGCAGGAACCTGCCCACATCCTGGTTAATGCGCTCCACCTGCCCATTACTCTCGGGGTGGAACCCCGAGGTCAAGCTGACCGAGACCCCCAGCCTCTCCATAAACGATCTCCACACCCTGGACGTGAACTGGGGACCCCGATCAGATACGATGTCCTCGGGCACCCCATAGTGCCGGAAGACATGGGTGAACAGGGCCTCCGCGGTTTGCAGGGCCGTAGGAAGACCGGGCAAAGGGAGCAGACGGCAGGACTTAGAGAACCTGTCCACAACGACCAGGATTGCCGTATTTCCCTGGGACGGCGGGAGATCCGTGAGGAAATCCACCGAGAGGTGAGACCAAGGCCACTGTGGAACGGGGAGGGGCTGTAATTTCCCTCGAGGCAGGTGCCTAGGAGCCTTGCACTGAGCGCATACCGAACAGGAAGAGACATAACGCCGAACATCCTCAGCCAAGGTGGGCCACCAGTACCTTCCCTTCAGGCCCCGCACTGTCCGTTCCACCCCAGGATGACCCGAGGAGGGTAGAGCGTGGGACCATCGGATCAGGCGATCGCGAACACCAAGCGGAACGTATTTCAGGCCCACGGGACATTGAGGAGGAGTGGGTTCTGACCGACCCGCCCGCTCGATGTCCGCATCCACCTCCCATACCACCGGTGCCACCAGACAGGAGGCGGGGAGTATGGGAGTGGGATCGATGGTCCGCTCCTCGGTGTCGTAGAGACGCGACAGTGCGTCAGCCTTCCGGTTCCGGGAACCTGGAATGTACGAGAGGGTAAAGTGAAACCTCGTAAAAAACATGGCCCACCTTGCCTGACGGGGATTAAGCCTCCTCGCTGCCCGAATATACTCCAGGTTACGGTGGTCGGTCCAGATGAGAAAAGGGTGACGTGCCCCCTCAAGCCAATGTCTCCACACCGTCAAAGCCCTGACCACGGCTAACAGCTCCCGGTCCCCCACATCATAGTTGCGCTCCGCCGGGCTCAGCTTCTTAGAAAAGAAGGCACATGGGCGGAGCTTCGGAGGAACGCCCGAGCGCTGCGATAGCACAGCTCCTATCCCAGCCTCGGACGCGTCCACCTCCACTATGAATGGCAAGGAGGGGTCCGGATGCGCCAGGACAGGTGCATTGGTAAACAGAACCTTCAGACGATGGAAGGCTCTGTCCGCCTCTGCTGACCATCGTAGCCGCACCGGCCCCCCCTTCATCAGTGAGGTAATGGGAGCCGCCACCTGGCCAAAACCCCGGATAAACCTCCGATAATAATTAGCGAACCCCAAGAACCGCTGCACCTCCTTCACAGTGGTTGGGGTTGGCCAATTACGCACAGCCGTCACGCGGTCACACTCCACCTCTACCCCCGAGGTGGAAATGCGATATCCTAGAAATGAGACGGCTCGTTTGAAGAACTCGCATTTCTCAGCCTTGACGTATAGGTTATGCTCCAGCAGCCGCCCAAGCACTTTACGCACGAGGGACACATGCTCGGCGCGTGTGGCGGAGCAAATCAGGATGTCATCGATGTACACCACCACACCCTGCCCAAGCATGTCCCGAAGGACCTCGTCCACAAAGGATTGGAAGACAGCGGGAGCGTTCTTTAACCCATACGGCATGACGAGGTACTCATAATGGCCCGATGTGGTACTAAATGCGGTTTTCCACTCGTCTCCATCTCGGATACGCACCAGGTTATATGCGCTCCTGAGATTTAATTTCGTGAAGAAGCGCGCCCCGTGAAATGACTCCACTGCCGTAGCAATGAGAGGTAGCGGGTAACTGAAACCCACTGTGATAGCATTTAGACCTCTATAGTCAATGCACGGGCGCAGACCTCCCTCCTTCTTCTTCACGAAAAAAAAGCTTGAGGAGACGGGGGACTTAGATGGCCGAATGTATCCCTGTCTCAAGGACTCAGTGACGTATGTATCCATAGCCACTGTCTCCTCCTGAGACAGAGGATACACATGACTCCTAGGAAGAACCGTGTCGGCCTGGAGGTTTATCGCACAATCCCCTCGTCGATGGGGGGGTAATAGAGTCGCCTTCGTCTTACTGAAGGCGATAGCCAAATCGGCATACTCTGAGGGAATGTGCACGGTGGAGACTTGGTCTGGACTCTCCACCGTAGTCGCACCGATGGAAACTCCTATGCAGCTACCTGAGCACTCCCTCGACCACCCCGTAAGAGCCCTCTGTCTCCACGAAATCTGCGGGTTGTGCGTGGCTAGCCAGGGGATTCCCAGTACCACCGGAAACGCTGGGGAGTCAATGAGGAACAGGCTGATACGTTCCTCATGACCCCCCCACGTCTGCATAACCAGTGGCACTGTGACCTCCCCTACTTGGCCTGACCCTAGCGGTCGACTATCTAGGGCGTGCACAGGGAAGGGGTGGTCCAGCTGAACCAGGGGAATCCCTAACCTCTTCGCTAACCCACGGTCCATAAAACTCCCAGCTGCACCTGAATCGACTAGTGCCTTATACTGGAAGTGAGGGGAAAAATCAGGAAAACAAACAGAGGTGTACATGTGGTCGACAGGGGGCTCTGGGTGTGGCTGGTGCGGACTCACCTGGGGGTTCGAAGTAGCGCTCTGCCTGCCCTCCGAACTCCCGGGGGGACCACTCCAGCACCGGTCCACAGTGTGTCCGCTGCGTCCACATCGGGTACAGGAGAGACCCCCCCCCTCCGGTCCTCCTCGACGCAGTCCCCCCTATCTCCATGGGCTGTGGAGCGGGGGGACTGGGAGGCGGAACGAACAGGCCCCGACTGGAACGTCCCCGGGAAGCCAGCAGGTTGTCCAGTCTAATGGACAAATCCACCAGTTGGTCTAGGGTGGAGGCGTTGTCCCTACAGGCCAGCTCCCGGCGGACGTCCTCGCGAAGGCTACACCTATAGTGGTCTATCAAGGCCCGCTCGTTCCACCCCGATCCAGCGGCGAGAGTCCGGAATTCTAGGGCGAAATCCTGAGCGCTCCTCGTCTCCTGTCTCAAGTGGAATAGCCGCTCACCCGCCGCCCTGCCCTCCGGGGGATGATCGAAAACCGCCCGGAAGCGGCGGGTGAACTCAGGGTAGTCGCCCCGAGCCGAGTCTGGGCCATCCCAGACCGCATTGGCCCATTCCAGGGCTCGACCCGTGAGACAGGAGACGAGGACGCTCACCCTCTCTTCGTCGGAGGGGGGGGGGGGGGCGGACGGTCGCCAGGTATAGTTCCAATTGGAGCAAGAACCCCTTGCACCCAGCGGCCGTCCCATCGAACTCCCGGGGAGGAGTAATCCGGATACCACCGGCGACCGCTTCAGGGGGTGTGTGTAGGGGCGCAGGGTGAGGGACCGGAGCTGGTCCAGCTGGGGAAGCACCTCTCTCCCAGTTCTCCAACCGGGCCAACACCTGGTCCATGGCCGAGCCTAGGCGGTGGAGGAGGCTGGCGTGTTGAGAGACCTGCTTAGCCATGGACGGCGCTTCTGCTCCTGCTGACTCCATATTGGGTGCGGGATTCTGTCACGGCTGTCTAGGACCAGTGGAGATGTGGAATCAGGAGACAGAGGGCCGGAGCAACTGTGTTTTAATAATATTAGTAACACGCAATAGCCGTAGGGCACCAGGCGCGTGGCGAAGTCTGCCAGGGGAAAAACACCTTCCCAAAATAAGCGCACTGGAAACAAAAAGCGCACGGGGCGCAGCCCGGCAATAATAATCGACAATAACAATTTACAATCACAACTGTCCTGAGTGGACAATAAACAATCCCGCACGAGAACCTCAACTGAAAATACACACTAAATAACCCCCCACTAATGACAAACACAAAACAGGTGCGAGATAGACAGACAGACAAAACCAAAAGACACAGAAACAACGATCGGTGGCAGCTAATAGGCCGGCGACGACGACCGCCGAGCGCCGCCCGACCGAGGAGGGGCGCCACCTTCGTTAGATACTGTGACAACTTGCCTATTTAAATAAATGTTAAGTAAAATAAAATACAAATAAAGCCTCAGAATATCTCTCATTAGGTAATCAGGTATTAGAGAGGATTTCCATGTTTTGTTCACATATATTGTGAATATTATCGGGATATAACATTATCAAAATATTTCAGATGATCGTCCCTCCCTCCCTGTCTGACCAGGGTATCAGAGTTCTTTAGAGATACTAAAGCCCAGGAGGAGATTATTGCAAGTTCTTCCTGGCAAGAATTCCCAAAGGAACCAGCTTCCACAGCTGCCTGTTAAGTGATCCACTCTATTGATCTGGAGATTTGACTCGAAATTTGCCTTGAAGTCTACAGTAGGTAAGGGAGTGTAGTTTTCAAAATGTATCATCCGGAGAAATGTGATTGTTATTATTATCATCTTTGATATACAATCATACTGTGATCATATTTTCCATTGTCAAGTTACCCCTGCGCTGATGCCACTTGAGTATCCATTTCTGAAAAATAAAACAATTATTCAAAAACAAATAATGCTATCAATGTTATCATATTAGCTGCTGAGTACCCTCATTGTTGGACTGAAGCTTCACAATAGGCCTACTGTAATTCACTGGTCAGATCATTGCAGCGGTGAAAAGCAGTGGTGTCTCATAAAATCAGAAGTTGCAGTGTGGTTGAATAGACTCTTTTCATGTTGATGTGAAAATCACGATTGTCTATCAAAAATGCTGTAACAAGGTTACAGGTGAGACAAGTTCCCCGCTCAGTATTATCCAATGATGAGTTTACATTCTGAGATGCTGTATGTGATATCGATTGACTTAGGCAAGTAAACATGTTTGATGTGTTCTGGTCGAAACATTGCAAGCAATAAAGTGTAGAGAGCCCAAAACATGTATGAAAACATTCACAAGATTTTAGAATCATAAATTAATTGACATTGTATGCCCCACTTGAAAACATGCTGGTTAGTTTGAGCGATAAGTAATGGGGCATTGTTGTGTATATAATTCTTTGTGCGCTTGTGAGTTTGTGTTTATTCAGTGTAAGGACAGACACTGAGAGACGAGAAGCAAGTACAGGGAGTGAACATTAAATAAATAACTGACATGAAACAAACAAGGACAGCGTCTGGACAGGGGAAACATAACAACAATAATGCTGACACAGGGATCAAACTGAGGAACAGACAGATATAGGAGGAGCAATCAACAAAGTAATGGAGTCCAGGTAAGTCCAAAGAGGCGCTGGTGCGTGTAACAATGGTGACAGATGTGCGTAATGATGGGCAGCCTGGCGCCCTCGAGCACCAGGGAGGGGGAGCGGGAGCAGGTGTGACATACGTGGGAACTTCCTATTGAAAGGGTGTATCATTCCCTTAGCAAGTACCTTATGAGGATCAAAGCTCAGGTGGTTCAAAGGGAGTCACACTATGCTGTAGAACAACTTTTTCAACATGATGTGCTGTGTCAGTGTGTCAGTATTAAACTGCACATACAGTGCCTTTAGAAAGTATCCATACCCTTTGACTTCTTCCATGTTTTGTTGTGTTACAGACTGAATTCAAAATGGATTAAATAAATAAAAATCCTCACCCATCTACCCACTATACCCCATAATGACAAAGTGAAAACAAGTTTTTTATGTTTGCAAATGTATTGAAAATGAAACACAGAAATATATGTTTTACATAAGTATTCAGACCCCATTAGCCAATTGTAACGGTTGTCGTCGGGAATAGAGGACCAAAACGCAGCAGGAGTGTGGATGCTCATCTTGTATTTATTTTAAATCAAGAGAACACCAAAATAACAAAAAGAAGAACGCACAAACAACAAAACAGTCTTGTCATGCTCACACATGCAAAACAAGAAACAATCTCCCACAACACTACACCAAACAATTACCCATATATAGGACTCTCAATCAGAGGCAACGAGAAAGCACCTGCCTCTAATTGAGAGTCCAACCCCCCATTAACCTACACATAGAAATACCACAAACCAGAAAGAACATAGAAGTACAAAACATAGAACATAAACCAAAACCCAGAAATAATAAATCAAACGCCCTACTAAATAAACCACCACCCCGAATCACATAAAACAAATACCCTCTGCCACGTCCTGACCAAACTACAATAACAAATAACCCTTATACTGGTCAGGACGTGACAGTTGGCCTCATGGTGAAATCCCTGAGCTGTTTCCTTCCTCTCCGGCAAATGAGTTAGGAAGGACACCTGAATCTTTGTAGTGACTGTGTGTATTGATACACCATCCAAAGTGTAATAAATAACTTCAACATGCTCAAAGGGATATGACCGCTTTTTTATTTTTTTACACATCTACCAATAGGTGCCCTTCTTTGCGAGACATTGGAAAATCTCCTTGGTCTTTGTGGTTGAATCTGTGATTGAAATTCACTGCTTGACTGAGGGACCTTACAGATAATTGTATGTGTTGGGTACAGAGATGAGGTAGTCATTCAAAAATCATGTTAAACGCTATTATTGCACATAGAGAGTCCATGCAACTTACTATGTTACTTGTTAAGCACATTTTTACTCTTGAACTTATTTAGGCTTGCCATAACAAAGAGGTTGAATTCTTATTGACTCAAGACATTTCAGCTTTTCATTTTTAATTAATTTGAAAAACATAAGTACACTTTGACATTATTGGGCATTATGTGTAGGCCAGTGACAACTAAATCTAAATTTAATCCATTTTAATTTCAGGCTGTAACACAACAAAATGTGGAAAAAGTCAAGCGGTGTGAATACTTTCTGAAAGCACTATACATGTAACTAAAATACAAGTACCTGATGGTATTTGAGAAACAATTTAAGCATTAATCAAGATTGCCACACTGAAAAGAGATTTTCTATTCTTGCCTCTGACATTCCACAGCCTAGAGTCCGGCCTAGACATTAACCCCCTTTCCATCCACAGTTTTTATGCAAGTAAAGTCATACCATATAAATAAAAACTCACAACCACTATGATGGAAACAGGAAGTTTTTGTACAATTTTATAAATGCAAATAGATCATTTGTTTGTTCGACATGGTGGTATAGTTTTGTGTTTGTAAAATTAAATATGCGAGAAATGGTAGTGGAAATCCCTTCATACGCAAATAATTGTCAGGTGTGTGCGTACTGGTAGCGAAGTCAGGTGCAGGAGAGCAGAGATTTGTGAACAGGCGCACACTTTATTGAGGCAAAAGTGCAAAATGCGCAAAACAGTCACAAGAATTATGTTTAACAATAAACATATTCGTAAAAATACCACGGAAAAAACAAACCAGTCTGGCGCGTCAACAATAAACACGTAACACAAACAATCTTTCACAAAGACATGATGGGGAACAGAGGAATAAATACATGTAGATTGATTGGGGAATAAAAACCAGGTGTGCAGGGAACAAGACAAAACAAATGGATACATGAAAAATGGAGCGGCGATGGTGTCACGTCCTGACCAGTATAAGGGTTATTTGTTATTGTAGTTTGGTCAGGACGTGGCAGAGGGTATTTTGTTTATGTGGTTCGGGGTGGTGATTTATGTAGTAGGGTGTTTGATTTATTATTTCCGGGTTTTTGGGGTTATGTTCTATGTTTGTATTTCTATGTGGTCTCTAGTCTTTTGTATTTCTATGTCTAGTTTATTGGGGTTGGACTCTCAATTGGAGGCAGGTGTTTTCTAGTTGCCTCTGATTGAGAGTCCTATATATGGGTATGTGTTTGGTTAGGTGTTTGTGGGAGATTGTTTCTTGTTTTGCCTGTGTGAGCATGACAAGACTGTTTTGTTGTTCGTGTGTTCTTCGTTTTGGTGTTCTCTTTATTTAAAATAAATATCAAGATGAGCATCCACATTCCTGCTGCGTTTTGGTCCTCTATTCCCGACGACAACTGTTACAGATGGCTAGAAAGCCGGTGACTTCGACCGCCGAACACCGCCTGAACAAGGAGAGGAGCCGACTTCAGCGGAAGTCGTAACAATAATGATATAATAACCGTCATGTTGAAGTCAACTTGGAGTCACGCAATGATATGGTGTGTGGTTCTCCCACTACTACTCGTGAAACCATGCAGTTTATTAGGCTACAGATTAAATCAATTATGATGAACTTCACAGGGTGGAGGAAGTGCACGTTGATGAGCTTGATGCTCCTTTTCAATAAATATCGAGGGTCTTATTCTGGTGACATGATGATCGATGCTTGACTGCTGTTTGACAAATAAAAATATTCTCGCTCTATTCCATAATAATCTCATCATGTAGACTAGCCTACCCACACAGCCTACCCTCACTGTAGGCTATCTGCTAGCTGTTGGCTAGAGCACACGTGCCAAGACTAGAGTAGGCACATTTGCTATTTAATGCAACAGTTTTTGTGACAAAACTATCGTGACAAAAATCAGTAGAGTTAAATACACACTGAACTTTCAATTTTTATTTAGGTATATTAAAAGGTAAGCAAAAAAAGTCTATATTTTGTGCACTACGTCATCACACACTGATTTTTATTCGCAACAAGTCCGTTTGGTGGAAACACACCACTAGAGGGAAAATGCACATCTTTTCTTCATGCAGATTTTAGAATATTCGCATGAAAATCTGTTGCCAATTAGATGGAAACCTAGCTAGTGTTGTGAAATGTAAAAATCATCATTAGTCCATAATAATCATGATGTCAACATAAGCAGTCAAGACAATAAAAGAAGCCATCAAAGTGTCTGCTCCCGAGTGGCGCAGCGGTCTATGGGACTGCATCTCAGTGCTAGAGGCATCACTACAGACACTCTGGTTTGAATCCAGGCTGTATCACAACCGGCCCGGGTTTGGCCGGCGTAGGCCGTCATTGTAAATAAGAATTTGTTCTTAATTGACTTGCCTAGTTAAATAACTACTACTACTATGTTTGCTTGTCCAACACAGGTTCAGCCAAGGCTAATTCAACCACATAAGAACACTTTCATGGAGAAATTCTTATATCAAGAGGGCTTACCTGAAGGAAATATCTCACCCTTAAAGCTGAAGTAGCAACCTGCTTTATCCATTTAATACCGCCTCAGACAGATTCCACTCAACCATTCCAACCAACAGACTGAATGAAACTCCCAACGTAGCTGCTATGTTTTTGCTCCCAAGAGAGTAAGAGCAACCAGCCTCTGATGAAGGGTGGATACTGCCCACTTTTTGAGTTCCGGTTCAGTTGCAGCTCAGCCTTCTAGATCAATCTTGTAACAGTATGAGTAACACACAGCAGGGGACAGTGTGCCAAATCCTAGGATTGGAGTTGCAAATCATAGTTGAAATACTTCTCATGAAGGTGTGGATGTTCTCCAAAATACATATCTGTATATAACCCTTTCCACTCCTACAAGGGATGTACACCGCAGCTATAAATATAGAAATATTATGTAAACTTTACAGTATTTCGTCATTTCCACTCTCATCTCACAGAGACTTCTTTACACACTTTTTTCTCCAGATTGACAGATTTTCAGCAAACACTGTATACATGTTCAGAGAGAAGGGTAGTAATGGAGTGGGTCATAACTGTGGAGAGAGACAGTGGACTCGGTGTTCTCTGAGGAACAAGGGAACTCTCCCTGTGTGGGCTGAATAGAAGGGCATACTTCAAATAATCCTGAACAATTCCAAATTGATATCTCAATAAAAAAATTGCCAGAATTGCTGATGTTCATGTGATATTATATTTTGTTGGCAGGGGCTGGCATATATTCCTCATACCAAGACTGGCACTTAGCGTGGAGAAACTCCCTACTCAAATATTTGTCATATGGGTGCAGCAGAAAGGTGACACACTAAAAGTATCTAAGTTAATTCACTGTATGCCGTACTTTATATAAGTTGTCCCTACAAACTGTGTTGACATAGTAATTGCATACTGTAGGCAGGTGTAATTAGGTAACCCGTTTTATAGTTGGTGTGTGATTGTACATTGGATTTTATGTGATTATACATTTAAATGATTAATTTTGCAGGCCTTAGATTTGACAGCAAACTCTCCGTTACTGTACAATATAAAAGGTCACCTCAATGTTCACCTCAATGTACAATTGCACATCTCTAAAATTGTCCAAGTCACAAACAATTATAACAGTTGGGTAAGTAATCTGTAATAATGTCTAACCACATCGTACATGACAATGTAATTACTGTGTAAAACACATTGTTTTAGTGACACTTATATAAAGTGGGACCAAATAATGAATTCTGCATTCCATCAGGTAATACCATAAATCAATGGCCATTCAAGGACAGGGCCCAACTCACAGACACGTACTGTCTGCACATCTCTGCTTGATTTGTCCACTGCTGTTCAGGACCCAAAACACATTAGTCTATATGACTATTATTTTATAATAGCAAAATATTTTACATTGTAAAGATTTGACAAAACAGTACAGGGAATATGTTGGAACATTTCTTTGAGTTAATCTAGGTTTACTCACGTCGGGTGCAACTGCGCCATTGTCTTTGGGTGTGGTCACCCTCAAGGCTGCATCTAGCTAGCAATAATGTGATAGGGAATGGGCCTTAGTCTCCTCCCTGAACAACGTGTTAGGCTGGGAAACTAAATGTTACTCTCAGTCTTAAACAGAGCCAACATCAAATAGTAAATAGTCATGCTTCTACACCTCGTGCTTCTACACCGGCATTACTTGCTGTTTGGGGTTTTAGGCTGGGTTTCTGTACAGCACTTTGTGACATCAGCTGATGTAAGAAGGGCTTTATAAATACATTTGATTGGTTGAAATTTGATTGATGTGCAATTTCCTGTTAATAAATGGGATTGCACCTTGATATGTGGAAGGCCATTCAAAATCTTGTCTTTGAATGCATTTGTATCAACTGTGGCTACATAACTATTTTATAATTATATATACTCAAATAAATAATGTAATAATAAAAACCTGGAGCACTACAGCATCCTTTTTTCCTCTAACAACTTTATCAAACATCTTCTCTGAATATAACCAGCTGACCCATGACCCTTGTTACAGCCATTAGAGTTTGTTTTCATCCTCATAGGCCCTGGGAGGACCCTGAGCTCTGCTCATTAGCCAAATACATTAGCCAAATGAATTACATGTCCCTCGTTTACAGGGAAGCAGGGCATAATTCCTATCCAATTTTATAAGAGACACTAGCTCCTTTCTCTGGGGGGTGGTTTGTTTGCATTTAAAGTATAATCAGATTTCTGACAGGGAGAAAAAAACAGAATTGGATTTCTCCCCACGATTATGTGGACATGGGACTGTGATCCCGCATGCTTTCAATCTAGCAGGCCACAACATGAATTGATACTCACCTAACGTGGCAGGAGTTTCATAATGGTTTTGGAATTCAACTATCAGAATTAGCCCCTATTCTCACATGATGCCCTCCCAATACTAGTACAAAAAATAGCCTCACTGGGAGAGAGTACATGTCCATGCATATATTACATTTAGAAGCAAACAATAAGTGAATACCCACCCTCGAATGGGACCCGTACTGCTGAATACTTCTATGCAGAGGGGCAAAGTACAATAATATGTCTATAAAAGTCAGCAACATCCCCCAGACTGTCTGTAAGAGATTGCCAATGTATATGGTGTATAATTGATGATATCATTGATGATATCTTAAATGGACTTTCAATGGGCTCTAATGCTGAGTAGACCATGTATTACAGTAATTCTGGGCCAGTGTTTGGCACAGGTCTCTGCTCAGGGGAGAGGGCACTTATATCTCATTAGATCATCACTATCCCTGCCCCATTTTGGCTTCAGTCCCTCCCAGACCTAGGAATTCACTTTCCTCCATAATCTTGAACCTGTGCCCAAGTAAAGCACTTTTTGTACAAAAATATGATACACTAAATACTGCATTGTAAATGGAATGCTTATATTTGTCCTGTTACACACAAGTGTGTAATGGAAATGTGTTTCTTGCACATCCCAACTCCCGCTGAGACACCCACAGGGAGTGGGGTCACAGCCAGGGTCACCACTGAACAGCATCCCTGGAGAAATTAGGGTTAAGTGCCTTGTTTAACGGCACAGCAACAGAGATTTTTACCTTCTAGGCTCCGGTATTCAAACCAGCAACCTTTCATTTACTGGCCCAACGCTCTAACCTCGAGGCTACCTGCCGCACAATGCGTACAAAATCAATCAGAAAGCAATGTGAAATTCACAATAGTGTGTTGTATAAAAAGATTACAAATGCATTTTTTCAAATAAATTAAGTTCTTTCAGGACAGTTATGTCCACCCAGTTTGCATTACAAAGTGGTGAAAGGTAGCTAAAGCTTCCAGATATTCTAATTACAAACAGATAAGTGTAAAAAAAAAAATCCTTGAGTCAACATAGATTCATCAGACACAGGCAATCTTCTCCACCATCTTTGGGAAAGTAGTCAGAGTTGTTTGGTTAGAGCACAATTGGATTCACGCATCTACACAGTTTTTGTGAAGGCAGTTCATGTTGTAGTATTATCCCACTGGACACAGACGTCAGTTCAACATCTAGTTTTGATTGACATTTGGTTGAGTTGTCAACTAACATGAATTCAAAGTGAAATCAACAAAAAAATGTCACCCTGTCATTGGATTTAGGCTAAAAGAAAGGTTAAAAAATCCAATCAGTTTTCCACATTGATTCAACGTCATCACAAAGATTTTCTTTGTTGAAATAGCATGGAAACCATGTTGATTCAATCAGTTTTTCCCCAGTGGGATGGACCCTTACAGATTATGTTAGAGAATAACATTGAGACGATATGGACTGCATTAGTCAAGAAAATGTAATTATTTAAGTGAAGATAATATGCAAAAATAAACATTATTTGAACATGTCAATGACCCAATAATTTAAATAGTCAAAATCTAATAACAATGTCCACAAATCTAACATTTAAAGAAAAGAAAAATCCGTAGCTAACATTGGAAAGGCACAACATATTCTTAGTGACCATAAAGGAAAGTTTTATTATCACAATTTCAACTAAAGATCAATTACTTCTAAACCTTCCCAGAAATGTTTGCAAAACTGAATTCATTTTAAATGGTTCAAGCAAACATGGGCTATGTTACAAACTGTCAATGAGTTCAGCCTTCAAAATATGTCTATATGAAACTTAAATAAGTGAAGTTTACATAGTGAATGACAGATGGCGAACTGTGCATTCATCATTTGATACATTCTGCCTGGGCTCTTGGATAATGACTATACACCTGGAAAAAAGTACATCAACTCATGTAAACACATCAAGCACATCCCTATGCAGCAGGCACACCCAGGCAGCACACTGCAGACACACCCATCCACACACTGCAGGCAAGCAGACAAGCAGCAGGTCAGCAACACGACTCAGCACTCTGCTCTTAGCAGCAGCAGCCTCCCAACACACTCACTCACGCATGCTGAGCTCTAGCACTGAATCAGAGAATAGTTGAGGACAACGATAGAAACAGAGATAAGAGAGAGAGGGATGCCCACCTGTGCCCAGTGAGCCATGCCAGTTGGGGAAGCCCAGGTTGAAACAGTCACACATGTTGTCGGTCCACCGGGGTCCTGGGAGGGAGAGGGGGTCCTGTCCTGGGACTGGCAGTCGGCAGCACAACGGCCCTGCCCTGGCTGCTGATGAGCTCTGGCAGTTTCCCTGGCCTGGCGGGGCTGGAACTGCAGCCTCTGCCTCAAACTGCCTTCTCTCAGTCAGTCACAGCTGGAAGGGATGAGTCGCAGGACCAGAGAGAGAGCGAGAGAGGAGAGTGAGGGAGTGAGCGAACGAACAAGCGGCCGGCGAGACAGAGGGATTTCTGCAGCATCCACAGTCGGAGCAGTCCACACTGGAGTGACGCAGGGCTCTTCTAATCTCTCCTGTAAACATAGACCTCCGGAGCAGCACGCTAACCCAATTATGGGAGGGGCTGCACCCCACCCCTCTCTTCAGCCCCCCCTCACCAGCAGTATAGATCAGACTAATCTCTCACAGGACAACATGCTACATATTACAGTTGTTGGGAAACGTGTATAAGAGGGAAAGGCAAAAGAGGAGCTAAACACAGACTTTAGAGAGTGTGTATATAGGGTTTCATCAGAGAGAGGGACGATGATGAAAAATTTGAGGTGCCGCAGTGGTGCCTAGTCACCTTGTCTGAGTCTGGGTGTGTTTTCAAAGGGATGCTTCCTGTTAAATGATTTAAGAGCCTGGGCTAAAATAAAGTATGAGCTCACAGCAAGAGAGAGTGAGTAGGACCGCTGCATAGTAACCCAGGCCAGACAAGCATCATGTACAAACCCACACAGGGAAAAGACAGTATCAGGCACTAAAAGCCAGGCACTAATCAGGCACTAATCATAAAGCTTGCTTTGCGTAATAGATTGTCAACTGGTTAGGATGAGAGACCTTGTTTGTAGTTTGTCTACTTGCAATCCTTGTGTGTGTTGTTGGTCAGAGACTACTGCGGTCTGGTTAACTGACTGGGGCTGTTCCATGGCTGTGCTGGTGTACATCTAAGATGTGGACCTGTGTTTTACATTATATAGCATACACTTATATAGAGAGAACAGAGATGAAACATAGCTGGTCATCCATAAACCATAACACTGATTTATTATCCCATCTTTAAGTGTATTCGACATTAAGTGACGTTTTACCCCAGAGTACATTAGACATGATGTTTTGGCAGAGGGCGATCAATACAACACAAATGCAAGGCAGTATACTGTACATGCAGGGCAGTAATGTGCAGTTGTTGGAAGTTTACATACACCTTAGCCAAATATATTTTAAATCAGTTTTTTACAATTCCTGACATTTAATCCTAGTAAAAAATTCCCTGTCTTAGGTCAGGTAGGATCACCACTTTTTTTTAAGAATGTGAAATGTCAGAATAATGTAGAGAGAATGATTTATTTCAGCTTTTATTTCTTTCATCACATTCCCAGTGGGTCAGAAGTTTACATATACTCAATTAGTACTTGGTAGCAATGCCTTTAAATTGTTTAACTTGGGTCTAATGTTTCGGGTAGCCTTCCACAAGCTTCCCACAATAAGTTGGGTGAATTTTGGCCCATTCCACCTGACAGAGCTGGTGTAACTGAGTCAGGTTTGTAGGCCTCCTTGCTCGCACATGCTTTTTCAGTTCTGCCCACAATTTTTCTATGGGATTGAGGTCACGGCTTTGTGATGGCCACTCCAATACCTTGACTGTGTTGTCCTTAAGCCATTTTGCTACATCTTTGAAAGTATGCTTGGGGTCATTGTCCATTTGGAAGACCCATTTGCGACCAAGCTTTAACTTCCTGACTGACGTCTTGAGATGTTGCTTCAATATATCAACATCATTTTCCTCCCTCATGATGCCATCTATTTTGTGAAGTGCACCACACCCTCCTGCAGCAAAGCACCCCCACAACATGATGCTGCCACCCCATGCTTCATGGTTGGGATGGTGTTCTTTGGCTTGCAAGTCTCCCCCTTTTTTCTCCACACATAACGATGGTCATTATGGCCAAACACTTCTATTTTTGTTTCATCAGACCACAGGACATTTCTCCAAAAAGTACGATCTTTGTCCCCATGTGCAGTTGCAAACCGTAGTCTGGCCTTTTTATGGCGGGTTTTGGAGCAGTGGCTTCTTCCTTGCTGAGTGGCCTTTCAAGTTATGTCGATATAGGACTCGTTTTACTGTGGATATAGATACTTTTGAACCTGTTTCCTCCAGCATCTTTACAAGGTCCTTTGCTGTTGTTCTGGGATTGATTTGCACTTTTCGCACCAAAGTACATTCATCTCTAGGAGACAGAACGCGTCTCCTTCCTGAGCGGTATGACAGCTGCGTGGTCCCATGGTGTTTATACTTGCGTACTATTGTTTGTATAGATGAACGTGGTACCTTCAGGAGTTTGGAAATTGCTCCCAAGGATGAACCAGACTTGTGGAGGTCTACAATTTTTTTTCTGAGGTCTTGGCTGTTTTCTTTTCATTTTCCCATGATGTCAAGCAAAGAGGCACTGAGTTTCAAGGTAGGCCTTGAAATTCATCCATGGGTACACCTCCAATTGACTCAAATGATGTCAATTAGCCTATCAGAAGCTTCTATCATTTTCTGGAATCTTCCAAGCTGTTTAAAGGCACAGTCAACTTAGTGTATGTAAATTTCTGACCCACTGGAATTGTGATACAGTGAATTATAAGTGAAATAATCTGTCTGTAAACAATTGTTGGACAAAATTACTTGTGTCATGCACAAAGTAGATGTCCTAACCGACTTGCCAAAACTATAGTTTGTTAACAAGAAATTTGTGGAGTGGTTGAAAAACGAGTTTTAATGACTCCAACCTAAGTGTATGTAAACTTCCGACTTCAACTGTAATACACACTTGTACATGTTTGAAATAGAACAAATATATACACCCACCTAATTATTATACTGTATTGGTTAGATTCTAATGAATTCCATATTTCCAACTCGATGGCTTGGTCACTTCAGGACAGTTGCATATACATTACTGCCAGTCTTCTTCAGACCTTTTTTTAGAGCTGTTAGATGATACTGCATTAGCTTTTGGCACAGGATCAAACAACAAATCCAAACCAGAATCAATGCTGGGCCAAGAGAAACATGACAATTCTGTATCCCCATTCATCCTGTACTCATTCAAAATAATCAGGCTATACCTAATCTTCTTTGTGGATCTCATGCTCCTGAAAAGCACCATACAATATTTTATAATATCAGAAACCCAGCATTAAAGGGCAACTCATCCACTTGTCAACCTCATATTCATTATCTCCAGCACCAAACTAGTGTCTACATATGTGAAACCGGCACATTTCCATTATTTTGTAGAAAATAATATAACGTTAAAAAGTTCTACCCCCAGTGGCTAGGAGTCCCATAGGACGGCGCACAACTGGCCCAGCGTCGTCCGGGTTAGGGGAGGGTTTGGCGGTGGGGCTTTACTTGGCTCATCGTGCTCTAGTGGTTCCTTGTGTCGGCCAGGTGCCTGCAGGCTGTCCCCGGTCGCAGGCACCTGTTTTCTCCGACACATTGGTGCGGCTGGCTTACGGTTTAAGCTGGCGGGTGTTGAGGAGCGCGGTTAGCCGTGTCATGTTCCGGAGGACACATTTCTCCACCTTCGCCTCTCCCGAGCCCGTTAGGAAGTTGCAGCGATGAGACAAGATCGGAAAAATTGGGGAGAAAAAGGGGGTAACATTTTTTTTTCAATAAAATAAACAATAAAGCTCTACCCCGTGACATCATCAAAAGTTAAAACATTTAGAAAACATTGATTTTCAAACACTATGACATTCGTGGCAAAGTGGGGAGCAAGAAAATGTCCTCCCTCTGGCTAGAAACACCTTGCAGGTATTGAAAATCATGTTTTTTCTTACTTTTAATTCTACCCTGTGATGTCACAGAGAAGCATTTTTTAGGCCCTTTCTTCTTATCTTTTTAACCACAGATCATAGAAACACGCCAGGCTACCTGGGGCGGCAGAGCGTTGGACTAGTAACCGAAAGGTTGCAAGATCAAATCCCGAGCTGACAAGGTAAAAATCTGTTGTTCTGCCCCTGAACAAGGCAGTTAACCCACTGTTCTGAGGCCGTGATTGAAAATAGGAATTTGTTCTTAACTGACTTGCCTAGTTAAATAAAGGTAAAATATGTAGACATTGGTTTGGTGCTGAAGATATTGACTATGAGGTTGCCCTCATTGTCACTATATAGTATGTGGAGAAGAAATACTGTATGCCGCTATGCAAGGTGTATGTGTCTTTAGCGCCATCCAGCAGCATATGATGTTACCTAGATCAGTTCCAGAAAACCTCCTTTAAAAAAGTTGAAGTGTGTAGAATCCTGTGAGAAGATGCTCAAAGAAAGGTCACACAAGTAGGACGAGGGGTGATATTTAGGCATCGGCTCCAGTAAGCACACCGTAAACAACCAACCTAAGGTTCCCAGACATCTAGGCATCAAATGACATCTGTAGCCTACAAAACACACAAACACAGCTCATATACACAGATACATACCTATACCCTTGTACAAACAACTTCCATCCATAAACATGAAAACACCATTGGAAACTAAACATCATGAGATCCTAAGTCATGCATATTTTAGATTTTTCCATCATTTTCTTATAGGACAGGACCCCTTTTGTCTGCCATTTAAGTATAAAATCAATGTTATGTATACTTTCCGGCATCTCCAGTCTCCACCTGAAATGCTGATGAATCCGAAAGTCCTTCATGGACCATGTCAACAATAATGCCCTCTGTGCCCACAAAGACAGAGCTGCACAAAATTGTGTTAGTCTAAGAAATGTGCTTTCCAGAAATAATGCATGCATTCCTCAACGGAAAACTAGTGAACTCAGAAAATCAAGAACATGTTTCTGTGTACTTTTTTTGTGTCCATTTGATATAACTGCCCATGTCTTTACGGGAGAGATATCTGATGGTGCAGTAGATGTAAATGTACTTCCCATCTGTAAATGTGAGAAAGCTGAGGCAGAGAAAGAGCAAGTTAGTTACATCCCTCCATTTCCATGCTTTGTCTCTACATCAATCTGAGACAGATTTGAGATTTGCTCTTGTCATGGGACTTAGGAAGGAATTGCAAAAGGGAAAAAGTCAAGAAGTGAATAAATCCACTGTAGTATTTGTTTAGCAAATGAAAGAGAAATAAAGCATTGTTAATGGTGATTTACTGCAATGAAAAACATCTTAATCGTATAATGAATACTAAACATTTAACAGATTTTCCATGAACCAGATTAGGACAACTAATGTGGATTTGGGTTGACTCCCTCTGATATGATAAAATACAGGTTCAGTAAGTGCCAAAATTAAGGAAACACTTGAGAAAATGAAAGATACAAAGTATATTAAAAGCAGGTGCTTCCACACAGGTGAGTTAATTAAGCAATTAAAACATCCCATCATGTCACGTATAACAATTCCCAGCTGCCCATTATTTCGGGTACCATGGCTAGAAGAAGAGACTTTAGTGACTTTGAAAGAGGGGTCTCAAAGGAGTATAGGGTGTTTAAAGGGCGTGTGTGTGTGTGTGTGTGTGTGTGTGTGTGTGTGTGTGTGTGTGTGTGTGTCTCAGTCACCAGATCTCAACCCAATTAAAACTTATGGGAGATTCTGGAGTGGCGCCTGAGACAGTGTTTTCCACCACCATTAACAAAATACCAAATTATGAAATTTCTTGTGACGAATGGTGTCGCATCCCTCCAATAGAGTTCCAGACACTTGTAGAATCTATGCCAAGGCGCATTGAAGCTGTTCTGGCAGCCCTGGGGGATCATGGTGACCCAACGCCCTATTAAGACGCTTTATGTTAGTGTTTCCTTTATTTTGGCAGTTACCTGTATTTTTGCCTGTATGAATGAGTGAAGACCTATAATGGTTAAATGTGCAAATAAATAGGCAACATATAGATCGTTTCAGTTCCTACCATGGTTTTTGGTTGAGTAACATACGGTAGCTCTGATGGACATGTGGACATTAGGCCTAGTAAACATTTGCACATTACATGGCAAATTTCATCAGCTTCAAAATCCCCCTCCCCATTGGCTCTATATGACTGAGGGCCATGTTATAACAAGAGAAAAACATGTTTTATCACCACATGATGGAGACTACTGCGCCAATACAAGACCTGTAAAATGTTGATGTTGAACGGTCGAGTATGAAAAGAATCCCCACGTTGGCTTGGTAATGTGAGAACAGTGCAGAGCGGACTAATAACTTATACTCTGCCTTTAATTACCCATCTTCATAATTCATTTTGAGTTAATTCAATTGAGGAGTGTAACTTGCATAACCCCGTGGCATACCATGGTTCTTGTTTTGCATACACAGCAGAAGACGTGCTCTAGTTCCAGCCAAAGTGACAGACACAGTTTTATTTGTACACTGCTCAAAAAAATAAAGGGAACACTAAAATAACACATCCTAGATCTGAATGAATGAAATAATCTTATTAAATACTTTTTTCTTTACATAGTTGAATGTGCTGACAACAAAATCACACAAAAATAATCAATGGAAATCCAATTTATCAACCCATGGAGGTCTGGATTTGGAGTCACACTCAAAATTAAAGTGGAAAACCACACTACAGGCTGATCCAACTTTGATGTAATGTCCTTAAAACAAGTCAAAATGAGGCTCAGTAGTATGTGTGGCCTCCACGTGCCTGTATGACCTCCCTACAACGCCTGGGCATGCTCCTGATGAGGTGGCGGATGGTCTCCTGAGGGATCTCCTCCCAGACCTGGACTAAAGCATCTGCCAACTCCTGGACAGTCTGTGGTGCAACGTCGCGTTGGTGGATGGAGCGAGACATGATGTCCCAGATGTGCTCAATTGGATTCAGGTCTGGGGAACGGGCGGGCCAGTCCATAGCATCAATGCCTTCCTCTTGCAGGAACTGCTGACACACTCCAGCCACATGAGGTCTAGCATTGTCTTGCATTAGGAGGAACCCAGGGCCAACCGCACCAGCATATGGTCTCACAAGGGGTCTGAGGATCTCATCTCGGTACCTAATGGCAGTCAGGCTACCTCTGGCGAGCACATGGAGGGCTGTGCGTCCCCCCAAAGAAATGCCACCCCACACAATGACTGACCCACCGCCAAACCGGTCATGCTGGAGGATGTTGCAGGCAGCAGAAAGTTCTCCACGGCATCTCCAGACTCTGTCACGTCTGTCACATGTGCTCAGTGTGAACCTGCTTTCATCTGTGAAGAGCACAGGGAGCCAGTGGCGAATTTGCCAATCTTGGTGTTCTCTGGCAAATGCCAAACGTCCTGCACGGTGTTGGGCTGTAAGCACAACCCCCACCTGTGGACGTCGGGCCCTCATACCACCCTCATGGAGTCTGTTTCTGACCGTTTGAGCAGACACATGCACATTTGTGGCCTGCTGGAGGTCATTTTGCAGGGCTCTGGCAGTGCTCCTCCTGCTCCTCCTTGCACAAAGGCGGAGGTAGCGGTCCTGCTGCTGGGTTGTTGCCCTCCTACGGCCTCCTCCACGTCTCCTTATGTACTGGCCTGTCTCCTGGTAGCGCTTCCATGCTCTGGACACTACGCTGACAGACACAGCAAACCTTCTTGCCACAGCTCGCATTGATGTGCCATCCTGGATGAGCTGCACTACCTGAGCCACTTGTGTGGGTTGTAGACTCTGTCTCATGCTACCACTAGAGTGAAAGCACCGCCAGCATTCAAAAGTGACCAAAACATCAGCCAGGAAGCATAGGAACTGAGAAGTGGTCTGTGGTCACCACCTGCAGAACCACTCCTTTATTGGGGGTGTCTTGCTAATTGCCTATAATTTCCACCTGTTGTCTATTCCATTTGCACAACAGCATGTGAAATTTATTGTCAATCAGTGTTGCTTCCTAAGTGGACAGTTTGATTTCACAGAAATGTGATTGACTTGGAGTTACATTGTGTTGTTTAAGTGTTCCCTTTATTTTTTTGAGCAGTGTATTTATTATGGATCTGTCTTGGCAGCAGCTAATGGAGTCCAGCAAAATTAAGGCAGTTATAACATTTTTCAAACATTACAATACATTCACAGATTTCTCAACACACTGTGTGCCCTCAGTCTCCTACTCTACCACCACTACATATATACAATACAAAATCCATGTGTACGTGTGTATAGTGCGTATGTTATCATATGTGTATGCATGTGTCTGTGCCTATGTTTGTGTTGCTTCACAGTCCCCGCTGTTCCATAAGGTGTAT
This sequence comes from Salmo salar, assembly GCF_965601325.2. Lineage (NCBI taxonomy): Eukaryota > Metazoa > Chordata > Actinopteri > Salmoniformes > Salmonidae > Salmo > Salmo salar. Next base: position 26,525,337 of record NC_138299.1, read on the forward strand.
TTTGATCTGTTTTTTAAATCTAATTTTACTGCTTGCATCAGTTACTTGATGTGGAATAGAGTTCCATGTAGTCATGGCTCCATGTAGTACTGTTCGCCTCCCATAGTCTGTTCTGGACTTGGTGACTGTGAAGAGACCTCTTGTGGCATGTCTTGTGGGGTATGCATGGGTGTCTGAGCTGTGTGCCAGTAGTTTAGACAGACAGCTCGGTGCATTCATCATGTCAATACCTCTCATAAATTCAAATAGTGATGAAGTCAATCTCTCCTCCACTTTGAGCCAAGAGATATTGACGAGCATATTATTAATATTAGCTCTCTGTGTACATCCAAGGGCCAGATGTGCTTCCCTGTTCTGAGCCAATTGTAATTTTCCTAAGTCCCTTTTTGTGGCACCTGACCACACGACTGAACAGCATTATATTGGTTTTTCATTTGAAATTATATCTCATTTGAATTTAATATTGTGGGCCCTCACTATAGCAGGGATCCTCAAGGTAATTTAGTGAAGACTTTAGGATTAAAAAACTCAGAATTTCAGAGAACGTGTCCTCTTGATTGTTGCTGTTTTGCATCACTTCCCACTGGGCACAAACTGGTTAAAACAACTTTGTTTCAACGTAATTTGTCAATGTATTGTGAGGTAGAATCTACGTGGAAAATGCAATGGATTTGAAAAAAGTCATCAACATAAACTGTTTTGAGGGTGAATTTTCTGGATTATGTCATCACTGTAACTAATTTTCAACATAGACACACACCTTGTATAAAATACGTTTCATTTGTACCTTTGAAACAACGCCAGATCTTCAACGTTATATCCACCATTTAAAAAAAACAATAGGCTGAGCAGCAACTCTTGCTGGAGAGTTGATGTACAGCTATTCATTTTGTCTCCCATCCAGGGTTTTTAACCAGCAGTGCTTAGCTTTTATATTTGTTACTGACTACTACTAATGTGCTATCGTGAGAATTATTATTGAGAGACCTCTTAATAACTAAATATATTCTCTGTTGCTATTGAAGTCATTCCAAAGTGTAGGTTTAACAGATGGCCGTGACTGGGAGTCCCATAGGTTTAACAGATGGCCGTGACTGGGAGTCCCATAGGTTTAACAGATGGCCGTGACTGGGAGTCCCATAGGTTTAACAGATGGCCGTGACTGGGAGTCCCATAGGTTTAACAGATGACCGTGATTGGGAGTCCCATAGGTTTAACAGATGGCCGTGACTGGGAGTCCCATAGGTTTAACAGATGGCCGTGATTGGGAATCCCATAGGTTTAACAGATGGCCGTGACTGGGAGTCCCATAGGTTTAACAGATGGCCGTGATTGGGAGTCCCATAGGTTTAACAGATGGCCGTGACTGGGAGTCCCATAGGTTTAACAGATGGCCGTGACTGGGAGTCCCATAGGTTTAACAGATGGCCGTGACTGGGAATCCCATAGGTTTAACAGATGGCCGTGACTGGGAGTCCCATAGGTTTAACAGATGGCCGTGACTGGGAGTCCCATAGGTTTAACAGATGGCCGTGATTGGGAATCCCATAGGTTTAACAGATGGCCGTGACTGGGAGTCCCATAGGTTTAACAGATGGCCGTGATTGGGAATCCCATAGGTTTAACAGATGGCCGTGACTGGGAGTCCCATAGGTTTAACAGATGGCCGTGACTGGGAGTCCCATAGGTTTAACAGATGACCGTGATTGGGAGTCCCATAGGTTTAACAGATGGCCGTGATTGGGAGTCCCAGTCCCATAGGTTTAACAGATGGCCGTGATTGGGAGTCCCATAGTTAAATAAATAAATGTTTTAAATGAAATGTAAACATACTTTATAAGTCATACATTTAATTCCAGTTTGTCTACAAATTAATAACTGATATGTTGGATTCACGTCTCCATCTCGACCAAAAATCTAAGTTCAAGAATAGGACTAAAATAAATCAAATCAAACTTTAAATGCACTTTAAATAAAGTTTGATTTGATTTAGTCTTGTTCTTTAACTTTGATTATTGGTTGAGATGGAGACGTGACTACAACATATCAATTATTCATTTGGAGTCAAACTGGAATTGGTTGACAAGCAAACACAATTCAATATTATTTTGCAACACAGTAAATGATATCCTATTATCTTGTTGACAAATGATATGATGGATTCACTTCTCCAACTAAATCAAAAATAAAAGCTAAGGAATAGGATTGAGCCAGTTGTTCAGATGAAACTATATCTAAGCATACTGTATCCTTTAAATGTTGAGATTGGTTGTCAAACAAAAATAATTCAATAATATTTTTGTAATACAGTAAATAGCCTTAAGTTAACACATCCATGGGCACATTTTGAGGTTAGCCTACTGTAATTATAAATGTCTTCTTACGTAATTATAGAAAGTAGGAATGTTCAAGATAGCGTGCAAAGGTCGTAGGTCTGTGGAGATCTTCACAATTTTTATTTCACCTTTATTTAAGCAGGTAGGCAAGTTGAGAACAAGTTCTCATTTACAATTGTGACCTGGCCAAGATAAAGCAAAGCAGTTCGACAACATACAACAACACAGAGTTACACATGGAGTAAAACAAACATACAGTCAATAATACAGTAGAAAATATGTCTATATACAATGTGAACAAATGAGGTGAGATAAGGGAGGTAAAGGCAAAAAAAGGCCATGGTGGCAAAGTAAATACAATATAGCAAGTAAAACACTGGAATGGTAGATTTGTAGTAGAAGAAAGTGCAAAGTAGAAATAGAAATAATGGGGTGCAAAGGAGCAAAATAAATAAAATAAATGAATACAGTAGGGGAAGAGGTAGTTGTTTGGGCTAAATTATAGATGGGCTATGTACAGGTGCAGTGATCTGTGCGCTGGTGCTTAAAGCTAGTGAGGGAGATAAGTGTTTCCAGTTTCAGAGATTTTTGTAGTTCGTTCCAGTCATTGGCAGCAGAGAACTGGATGGAGAGACGGCCAAAGGAGGAATTGGCTTTGGGGGTGACCAGAGAGATATATCTGCTGGAGCGCGTGCTACAGGTGGGTGCTGCTATGGTGACCAGTGAGCGGAGATAAGGGGGGACTTTACCTAGCAGGGTCTTGTAGATGACCTGGAGCCAGTGGGTTTGGCGACGATTATGAAGCGAAGGCCAGCCAACGAGAGCGTACAGGTCGCAGTGGTGGGTAGTATATGGGGCTTTGGTGACAAAACGGATGGCACTGTGATAGACTGCATCCAGTTTGTTGAGTAGGGTATTGGAGGCTATTTTGTAAATGACATCGCCGAAGTCGAGGATCGGTAGGATGGTCAGTTTTACAAGGGTATGTTTGGCAGCATGAGTGAAGGATGCTTTGTTGCGAAATAGGAAGCCAATTCTAGATTTAACTTTGGATTGGAGATGTTTGATGTGAGTCTGGAAGGAGAGTTTACAGTCTAACCAGACACCTAGGTATTTGTAGTTGTCCACATATTCTAAGTCAGAACCGTCCAGAGTAGTGATGCTGGACAGGCGGGCAGGTGCATGCAGCGATCGGTTGAAGAGCATGCATTTAGTTTTACTTGTATTTAGGAGCAGTTGGAGGCCACGGAAGGAGAGTTGTATAGCATTGAAGCTCGTCTGGAGGGTTGTTAACACAGTGTCCAAAGAAGGGCCAGAAGTATACAGAATGGTGTCGTCTGCGTAGAGGTGGATCAGAGAATCACCAGCGGCGAGAGCAACATCATTGATGTATATAGAGAAAAGAGTCGGCCCGAGAATTGAACCCTGTGGCACACCCATAGAGACTACCAGAGGTCCGGACAACAGACCCTCCGATTTGACACACTTAACTCTATCAGAGAAGTAGTTGGTGAACCAGGCGATGCAATCGTTTGAGAAACCAAGGCTATTGAGTCTGCCGATGAGGATGTGGTGATTGACAGAGTCGAAAGCTTTGGCCAGGTCAATGATTGTTTCTTATCGATGGCGGTTACGATATCGTTTAGGACCTTGAGCGAAATTGCTGTAATAATCTGTTCAGAATCTTGAATAGCATTGGTCACTTACACTATGCACTTTTAATGTAATCTCAACTGCATTCCAGGTAATTTGGATGTGCAATTAGATGAAGCACAGTGATAATACATTAAGTTGTGTATAAATACAAAATATCTGACATTGTATTCCCATCTGAACTTTGTTGTGCTTTTAAATGGCTGAAAGTGTAGTGATAACACATTTAGATGACAACTAAACAAAAAATCTGACATTGTTTTTCATTGGAATTTGGTTGAAATTGGGAATTCAACAAACTTCTGGCTGTCTTTTTGAGTGGGTGAATAAAGGTTGAGCTCTCATTGATCAACGTCTCAACCAAATATTACCCAAACGTCCACGTTGAAATGACTGGTGTGCCCAGTGGGGTTTTGCATGAATGCTTTGGCAATAACTTGCTGTCACATATTTGCCACCTGGCACTTCCTTTTACAATTACTATTCTGAGTTCACATGGCATGCCTTGAGTAAAATGGTGTTGAGGAATGCCCAAAATCATTTTCATTATACTGTCAACAAGACTTGGAAAAAAAGTCTTATCACATGAGTCTTGTCAGAATCTGTCAGTGAGGAACAGTGTGTACTATTACTACTAACTGAGTCTGTAGTTTTGATTTTAACCATGTGGATGGATATAAATATTTCCTCCAATGTAATTGTTCTCATTATGTGAAACCATAAGAGTCAGTCAGGCTGTGAATTTATTTCCCAAGAAAATACATGTTTACGCACAGTAATAGTCCTTGATTGCTTGACTGGAGTGGTATGGAAGAGCTCTTCAGAGGATATAACTGAAAGGACAGCCACGTCATTTACAATTAACGATAGCCACAAAAACATGCACTGCCTAGTCATGTCTTGACAATCGACTCTGTCACCTACAGATATTATGCGTTTTGATTGACCACAACAGTGGCTGAAACACACATATTAGAATTTAGGGCGCTCTCTGTCGGTTTCAGTTGGGTGTAGCTCTCGGCTGTCAATGCACCTGCGTCAGGTAAGGTTTCGTTATCGGGCCGGCTCCAAAACATTAGGAAGTAGGCTGCTGTATTTTATCATCTTCCAGATTCTTTAAAACTTAATCTGTTATAGAGACCCGCTACCGGTAAGGAATATTGGCCTATTTAGTTGTCTATCAACAAAATACTACGTAGGATCTAACAGTGTATCGTGAGTTTAATCCATACAGTCAATGGTTTAATGTAATAATAACGAATGTACGAGGGATATTTCAAATGAGTTCAGTCACAGTCTAGCAACGGCTTAGCATTATGTGTAGCTTCTGGACCGTGTTTGTTGTTGTATTAATCTGGTGTGTATAATTCTATTTATATGCATATATCGCCGTTTTTGTGGCTATCGTTAACTGTTAATGACGTGACTGTCCTTTCAGTAATATCCTCTGTTACACCTAATATACAGTATAAGTCTATGGGCTGCACAGGGAATCATAACAATAGAGAGAGTGAAGTCACTGAGGCTACTTCCGATCATCACAGCATTGCCTGATCTGTCCAGAAGTTGAGAGCATCTGTGGATGTGGATGGACGGATACATTTCAATTTCCTCCATTATCTGATCCTTGTCCAAAAACAGACTCTTATTCGTTCAATGGAGGAATCATTTGTTTTTGCTTGCGGGGATTTTGAAGACTGGTCTGTCCAAACAGCTTAGGAAGAGAATGACCCCAAGGTGGACAGTGTACTTGGGGACTGGACAGTGTACTTGGGGACTGGAGTTTACCATGTTCTTCACCCATGAAAATAAACATCTCTAATCTCTCAACAAAGATGAGAGTGCACCCATCTTTTTGTTCATTCAAAGTTTACCCAGTTAAGAGGAAATGATTACATGTAAGTCTATTGTAATTGTAAAGGTCAACAGTGAAGAGGCGACTCCAGGATGCCTTCCAGGCAGAGTTCCTCTGTCCAGTGTCTGTGTTTTTTGCCCATCTTAATCTTTTATTTTTTATTGGCCAGTCTGAGATATGTTTTTTTTTTTTGCAACTCTGCCTAGAAGGCCAGCATCCCGGAGTCGCCTCTTCTCTGTTGACGTTGAGACTGGTGTTTTGCGGGTACTATTTAATGAAGCTGCCAGTTGAGGACTTGTGAGGCGTCTGTTTCTCAAACTAGACACTCTAATGTACTTGTCCTCTTGCTCAGTTGTGCGGCGGGGCCTCCCACTCCTCTTTCTATTCTGGTTAGAGCCAGTTTGCCCTGTTCTGTGAAGGGAGTAGTACACAGCGTTGTACGAGATCTTCAGTTTCTTGGCAATTTCTCGCATGGAATAGCCTTCATTTCTCAGAACAAGAATAGACTGACGAGTTTCAGAAGAAAGTTATTTGTTTCTGGCCATTTTGAGCATGTAAACAAACCCACAAATGCTGATGATCCAGAAACTCAACTAGTCTAAAGAAGGCCAGTTTTATTGCTTCTTTAATCAGGGCAACAGTTTTCAGCTGTGCTAACATAATTGCAAAAGGGTTTTCTAATGATCAATTAGCCTTTAAAATGATCAACTTGGATTAGTGTAACCGATGTGAAATGGCTAGTTAGTTAGCGGTGGTGTGCGCAAATAGCGTTTCAATCGGGTGACATCACTCGCTCTGCGGCCTGAAGTAGTTGTTCCCCTTGCTCTGCAAGGGCCCCGGCTTTTGTGGCACGATGGGTAACGATGCTTCGTGGGTGTCAGTTGTCGATGTGTGCAGAGGGTCCCGGGTTCAAGCCCAGGTTGGGGCGAGGAGAGGGACGGAAGCTATACTGTTACATTAGCACACACAATTGCTGTTGGAACACAGGAGTGATGGTTGCTAATAATGGGCCTATGTAGATATTCCATTAAAAATCAGCCGTTTCCAGCTACAATAGTCATTAACAATGTCTACACTGTATTTCTGGTCAATTTGATGTAATTTTAATGGACAAAAATAAAAATGTTCTTTCAAAAACAAGGACATTTCTAAGTGACCCCAAACTTTTGAACGGTAGTGTATATATTTTGATACAGAGTGCAGTTACAGTGTTACTATACCATTTTCTATGAATGTACTGAGTGATTTATTCTGTTTAACTATTGTCAAGAGCAGAGGGAACAATGCTCCTCTTGAGATGATGCAACTCTGTGGAAAGACTTTGGAAGTCAGTCACAGCACTCCACTAGAGGGCAGACTGGCCTCAAGTCCTGAACCCCATTTTGAAGACAAGCAAAACTGTCTGCTGGCAATATTCACAAGCAGTCAGCCCTGTGTGAGCTAAACAAAAAATTGACATTAACCTATATTTTATTGAAGATATTTAACCTTTGTGTGGTGTTGTGGGTCCTTGGGACTCATTTTCAATGTTTACTAAAATAAAGATTATACAATTAATAACTTTTTCAACCTGAGACTCATTGACCTTGTCCCATTTTCTGTGAAAAACATGTAAAAGAACACATTTTCATTGAGTGCACACTGTGCACCTCCCTACACATTTATATTACATATGCGGTGTTCGGGTCTACTGGACCCGAGGGTAATATAAGTGTGGAGAAGTGTGTGTGTAGGTGAAAACAAGTCAAAATTAAACATAAAGGTTTGCTGTGTGCCTACACTCTGTCTTCCTCCTCCCTGGGCCTGCTGTTTCAACACAGCACCAATAACCTGTCTGTCTTCCTCCTCCCTGGGCCGGCTGTTTCAACACAGCACCAATAACCTGTCTGTCTTCCTCCTCCCTGGGCCTGCTGTTTCAACACAGCACCAATAACCTGTCTGTCTTCCTCCTCCCTGGGCCGGCTGTTTCAACACAGCACCAATAACCTGTCTGTCTTCCTCCTCCCTGGGCCGTGCTGTTTCAACACAGCACCAATAACCTGTCTGTCTTCCTCCTCCCTGGGCCGGCTGTTTCAACACAGCAGCAATAACCTGTCTGTCTTCCTCCTCCCTGGGCCGTCTGTTTCAACACAGCACCAATAACCTGTCTGTCTTCCTCCTCCCTGGGCCGGCTGTTTCAACACAGCACCAATAACCTGTCTGTCTTCCTCCTCCCTGGGCCTGCTGTTTCAACACAGCACCAATAACCTGTCTGTCTTCCTCCTCCCTGGGCCTGCTGTTTCAACACAGCACCAATAACCTGTCTGTCTTCCTCCTCCCTGGGCCGGCTGTTTCAACACAGCACCAATAACCTGTCTGTCTTCCTCCTCCCTGGGCCTGCTGTTTCAACACAGCACCAATAACCTGTCTGTCTTCCTCCTCCCTGGGCCGTGCTGTTTCAACACAGCACCAATAACCTGTCTGTCTTCCTCCTCCCTGGGCCGGCTGTTTCAACACAGCACCAATAACCTGTCTGTCTTCCTCCTCCCTGGGCCTGCTGTTTCAACACAGCACCAATAACCTGTCTGTCTTCCTCTTCCCTGGGCCTGCTGTTTCAACACAGCACCAATAACCTGTCTGTCTGTCTCACTGCCCGTCTCCTACTTTTCTCACACTCTTTACCCTTTGTAGTCTGTGAAACTACACAATGTCTTGCGGGAACCTGCACAATGTTATTACAATACATTATTTGGACACATTGTAAAGAATTAAGTATTTTCCCACACTCTACCCCACCCAGGTGCAAATTGGGGGAGGGACACAACAAATAAATAACTTTGCATGTGTGGCTCCTTACCAAAATCAATTACTATGGCAAAAATAATCGCTGCTCTATGAGGGCCTTAGAAATAATTTTTGCAGAGAGAAGCTAGTGTGGAAGGAGCGTCTTCCACTTTGGAACATGAACAATTGTCCGAAAATGAGGATCGTGTCTCTGTCAATTTGGAGTCTGACAGTGAGACCCTCAGCCAGCCCCAGGACCAGCCCGTCAACAACCAGCTCATCCGCAGCCTGCAGGTGGAGAAATATGCATGTAAAACAATTGTGAAATTGAAGGGTCTTCTTGCCCAAGGAATGAGCCACTCCGCATGGCTGCCAATGTGATAAGGATGCAACCAGGGCCGATGCGGATGGCGGTAACTCACGTTCATCCCAGACACCATATAGAAAATCATTCTGGACTGAACAAATTTGGAGGGATGTCTCTGGAAAACTTCCACATTATTTCCAGGATTATCCGCTTCGATAACCCGAGACACCAGACCAGCTCGGCGTCAGAGAGACAAGCTAGCTGTAATCAGGTTAGTGTGGGACAAGTGGGAGGACCACCTTCCCCCTGTTTTACAACCCTAGGCCCAACGTTACTGTTGATGAGCAGCTTATGCCATTTAGGGGCCGCTACACCTTCAGGCAGTACATACATTCTAAACCCGCAAAATATGGAATCAAGATCTGGGCTGCCTGTGATGCTGTTTCATCATATGTGTGGAACTTGCAAGTGTATATGGGGAAGCCAGATGGAGGAGCTCCTGAGAAGAACCAAGGGATGTGGGTTTTCCTGGACGTGACACAGGGACTCCGTGGCTACATCACATGCAATAACTTTTTTACTTCGCACAAGCTGGGACAGGAGCTCCTTAAGACGAAGCTGACGATTGTAGGAACAGTACAAAAAAAACAAGCCAGAGCTCCCAACTTAGGGCCTCTCGAGTGGTGTGGTGGTCTAAGGCACTGCATCACAGTGCTAGCTGTGCCACTAGAGATCCTGGTTCGAGTCCAGGCTCTGTCGCAGCTGGCCGCGACCGGGAGACCCATGGGGCCGCGCACAATTGGCTCAGCGTTGTCCGGGTTAGGGGAGAGTTTGGCCGGCAGGGATGTTCTTATCCCATTGCGCACTAGCGACTCCTTTGGCGGACCGGGCGCAATGCACGCTGACACGGTCGCCAGGTGTACGGTGTTTCCTCTGACACATTGGTGCGGCTGGATTCCAGGTTAAGATTCCTGGTGCAGCTGGATTCTGGGTTAAGCACTGTCAAGAAGCAGTGTGGCTTGGCTGGGTTGTGTTTCGGAGAACGCACGGCTCTCGACCTTCACCTCTCCTGAGTCCGTACGGGAGTTGCAGCAATGGGACAAGACTGTAACTACCAATTGGATACCACGAAATAGGGGTAAAAAAAATGTTATAAAAAATAGCTCCCACATCAGATGTTGAATAGACGGAACAAGCCTATCAATTCCTCTAAGTTTGTGTTCACGGCCGAGACGTCCCGTGTCCTATGTGCCAAAGGCAAAAATGTGGTACTCATGAGTATGCTGCATAGGGATGGGAGAATCTGTGGCCAGGAATATCAAAAACCAGAAATCATAATGGATTACAATGCCACAAAAGGAGGGGTGGACAATTTAGACAAGCTGGTTACTGGCTACAGCTGCAAAAGAAGAACCCTACGCTGGTCACTTGTGATATTCTTCAACATCTTGGACATCTCGGCGTACAACGCGTTTGTCATCTGGATGGTGTTGAACCCAGATTGGAACAGAGGGAAGCTCCAGAGGAGACAGCTATTTCTCGAGGAGCTGGGCAAGGCATTGGTAAGACCTCAAATCCAGAGGCAACATATCCCAAGGACCCCAGCTTCTGCAGCCATCGTGAGGATGATTCAGGAGGAGGATGCTGGTGCCCCATCCACCTGACCCACAGAACCAACTCCAATACCGGAAGTAAGTGTGAGTGATGTTGTTGCATGTGTGTGTGTCTGACTCTCCTACCTTGGCCTGCTGTAACTATATATGTGAGTGAGATGTTAGAAATATACCTGAACTAAGTGTTTTCATCATTCTAGATTGCAGCCGGTAGCAACAAGAAGAAGTCCTGTAATGTGTGTGGACCCAAGGACAGGAAGACACAGTACACATGCATCAAGTGCAAGAAATACATTTGCAACACACACACACAGTACAATTTGTCCTTCCAATTTGTTCAGTTCAAAGAAATAAACATCAATAGTGATGAAAACCTTGTTTCATTTGTATAGCTTCAAGATAAACATGATTTATTCCACCCATGTCTTGATTGTAATTTTTGTTTACAAAAATCACATTTTATCAAAAAACAAATGATGCTTTTATTGATAAATGTGATCTAGCAGAGGTAAATGGCTAATATTAACCATGTATGCTGTCTATATTTCTTGTAATTGATATGCCAACATCTTGCTATCTCTGCCTGGCCGGTTTCCCCTCTTTCCACTGGGATTCTCTGCCTCTACCCCTATTACGGGCTGAGTCACTGGCTTACTGGTGTTCTTCCATGCCGTCCCTGGGAGGGGTGCGTCACTTGAGTGGGTTGAGTCACTGACGTGGTCTTCCTGTCTGGGTTGGCGCCCCCCCTTGGGCTGTGCCGTGGCGGAGATCTTTGTGGGCTATACTCGGCCTTGTCCCGGGATGGTATGTTGGTGGTTGGAGATATCCCTCCAGTGGTGTGGAGGCTGTGCTTTGGCAAAGTGGGTGGGGTTATATCCTACCTGTTTGGCCCTGTCCGGGGGTTTCATCGGATGGGGCCACAGTGTCTCCTGACCCCTCCTGTCTCAGCCTCCAGTATTTATGCTGCAGTAGTTTATGTGTCGGGGGGCTAGGGTCAGTCTGTCACATCTGGAGTATTTCTCTTGTCTTTTCCGGTGTCCTGTGTGAATTTAAATATGCTCTCTCTAATTCTCTCTTTCTTTCTCTCTCTCGGAGGACCTGAGGCCTAGGACCATGCCTCAGGACTACCTGGCTTGATGACTCCTTGCTGTTCCCAGTTCACCTGGCCGTGCTGCTGCTCCAGTTCCAACTGTTCTGCCTGCAGCTATGGAACCCTGACCTGTTCACCGGACGTGCTACCTGTCCCAGACCTGCTGTTTTCAACTCTTTAGAGACAGCAGGAGCGGTAGAGATACTCTCAAAGATCGGCTATGAAAAAGCCAACTGACACTTACTCTTGTGTTACTGACTTGTTGCACCCTCGACAACTACTATGATTATTATTATTTGACAATGCTGGTCATTTATGAACATTTGAACATCTAGGCCATGTGCTGTTATAATCTCCACCCGGCACAGCCAGAAGAGGACTGGCCACCCCTCACAGCCTGGTTCCTCTCTAGGTTTTGGCCTTTCTAGGGAGTTTTTCCTAGCCACCGTGCTTCTACACCTGCATTGCTTGCTGTTTGGGGTTTTAGGCTGGGTTTCTGTACAGCACTTTGAGATATCAGCTGATGTAAAAAGGGCTATATAAATACATTTGATTTGATCTAAGTATTAAGTATTTTTTAAGTAAATTGTTATTGCTGTATAGTTTTAAAAACCCAATAATGTTGTGGGTCCATCAGACCTGTGAACATTGGGTGAATAACAAAAACATGAACACCACACAAGGGTTAATATTCATTAGCAAAAATCAAGAGGCAAATCTCTGTATTACTTTTCCATTATTTGTGGGTCAGATCTATGGCATAGTATGCGATTATGTTAAAACAGAATTAAACACAGAAATTGCAATGGGAAGACATCCACTGACACGAAGCATTGTATAGTTTAAAATGTTATTAAACATAATTTAATTTCAATGTACGTATAAAACAAATACTGACATCTGACTACATGTAGATACACAGTCAAGTCTCCGTCAACTTAATAAAACCGTTCTCGTATGAAAAAAAATACTGATGATGTCCAAATCCTTAACAACCAGGTCATGACCCCTTGATGTGAACAACATGTTTCACGAGTTGACTAGGATCATTCAGGTCGGTCAGACACTGCTGTAACATGCTGGCTGAGGTATAACTAAAGCACATCTTTAGTCCCTCGTCCTCCCAGGACGACACCCCGCACACGACACCCCGCACACCCAGGATGGGTAGCCGGCCAAGGCCGAGGGGATATCAGAGGAGTCGTACATGGAGGTGTCAATGTCCTCAAAGATGTCATCCAGGGCAAGATCCGTGAGGTAGCCCAGGGAGTTTGCCATCTCGCCCTCAAAAGAGCGAAGGTGTGCGGAAGGGCTTTATGCTCTGGGGTGTCCAAGAGGAGCTGTCCTGTGAGGGAGATGTAGGCAACAAAGGGTGGGGCAGCGAGGGCGAGGAGACGCCTTCGCCGCCCCCTCGCACACCCTGGGCAGGTGAGTGGGCCATCCTCCTCCCAAATACCATCTCTGAGAGTCATGGTGGACAGCATTTAAAGGCAAGTCTGAGAGGTCAGTTGTGTGGGTAGGTGCATCAGGGTGAGGGGAGAGTGACTGGGCTGACAGGTCAAGACTACCTGGCAAACCCCTCTGCATGTCCTGTTGAATCTGCCTCAGGGTATTCACCAGCAGCACTGAGCGGTGCAGGCTTAGTTCTGCTCGACTGCGCTGTAGCTTGTCCAGGCACAGGCTGAGCACCAGCTGCTGCTGCTGCAGATGAGGCAGGTAAGAAGACCCACCCTGAGCCTGGACCTCAGCCTTCTCTGGCAAATAGACCTTGAGCCCCTCTGCCTCATTACAACTCTGTTTCCGCTTCACGCCATGACCCAACATGGATCTAGACAGGAAAGACATTGATCACTTTCACTGATCAACATTTGAGTATGAAATATACACAGAATTTGAGTCTTGTCTTCATATAGTTTTAAATCTAGTTTGTAATGTTGTTCAGTGAGTTGATAGGCTACTGTACTGGCCTACATGTGCAACATTAGCCTAGACAGCAGATAGTGGGCGCTAATGGATGATGCTTTATGTACAAGCCGGTCCAATGGGGACACTTGAGTGTATTACCAGCTGGGCACATCAATCCTGGACGATAATGCAGCTCTAGCGCCCAAAATCGGCTGCCTAGGCTTGTGCAACTTGTGACTCGCTGTTGACAGTGATCTAATTAACTACTGTATTGATGCATATTTTCATGTGTAAGAAAGCAATAAATATGAGCTTGAGTTCAGGATGAATAATGCATCCCGATATTTTTTTTCATTATAATATTTACAATTTATGAAGTGCTGTTGAGACACGACTATCTAGAAAACTCAAACACAACATGCTAGTAATACTACCAATACAAATCACATAGGCTACTCTACCTGTATTATGGAGCTACTGCATTTGATTCCAACTCATCGGTTTATAAAATATCCTGCGCATTGTGGATTAGTCGTTGCTCTCTCAGAAGACCGTCATTTACACAGTTCAGTTCTCACTGCATCTTAATGAAATGTGAGGAAGGCAAGAAATCGTACAAATGTTTCGTTCAAAGGCCGTGTCTTTCGTTATGGCTGTCCCCCTTCGCTGACCGCTGATAAACGTGTCTGTTTTGCTTGGAGGAGGGCTGACGTCCACTGAAGAGGGACGGGACTACAGTGGAAAAGGAAAGATGGAAAGGCAGAGACTGTTGCCGGATAGACTCATTATGAAAGCAGTTGGTCGGCGAGACCGCAGACCAGGCCTCCACTAATTGTCATTGGGCGGTCTTTACCACTAACGGGGCTGGGAAATGTGCAACACATTTGAGGCTTGTAACTTTTTACATGCGTTGAAATTCACAGTACCCAGTCTACATCGCAGAGCATCTGACTCCAAATCAGAGTTATGTTACTGTTAAAACCATCCGAACACGGTTACAGACGCTTGGGGTACGAAGTTATATTCATACAATGTAACAATTACATTTTCCTTATGAGAAAATAACTATTGTGGTGGATTGGCCCATGTACACCCATGCAAGGTCAAAAGTCTATTGTAATTGTAAAAGGTGTGTATGCACATTACAAAAGTAAATGATTACTTCGGGAGGAACAAATTAATTGGAACAAATTTGGAGATCAATGTGTCTTTTTGAATGAGTCATTCAATATGTTTTAGTCATTTCAATGAAGATTTGGAAGAATATTAAATTAACACATTAATAAGTATAACGGTCTCACGTCATAACATAGTAAAATGTAAGTACCTAATTACTCCATTGTTAATAGTTTTGTTATCATGAAAATAGTCAAAATTATGTACAGTTTCAAATCCTGTGTTAAGAAATGCAATGTTAGTCTCATGGAATATAATTTCTTGAGCACTACAGAAATCAATTGATATTATTGTATGCATTTACAATTTTGTTGGTTGTACACTGATTGGTATGCACATTACACAGCTCACACTACAAATCAACCACAATACTTTAACTTACCTTTATACTAGCGGTTAGGATTCCTGGATTTCACTCAGGCGGCCCGGGTTCGACTCCCGGTATGGGAACAACTGTTTTGGGGCGACAGGTGGTTAGAGCATTGGGCCAGTAATCAAAAGGTTGCTGAATCAAATCCCCGAACTGACAAGGTAAAAATCTGTTGTTCAGGGGCAGGCTGTCATTGTAAGAATTTGTTCTTAACTGACTTGCCTAGTTAAAATATTTACAAACGGTCCTTAAATAAAAGGATACATTTCATTTTTTTTATTTTATTTATACTAAGATTAATTTGATCAAATTAATTAAAATAAAAAAATGACAAGCTTTGCACCTTTTATTATAAAAAATATTTACAAAGGTCCTAAAATGTTTTCTTAATATAAAAATGCATATACTTTACAATTGTTAAGGTCTTTGAAATTCTAGCTGCTGTTTGAAGCAGTGACATCATTCAGAGGAGTGTTGTGGTAGTAATGACCAGAGTAATACTGTCAGATTTTACTGGTACAGTTTGCCTGAGTAATCTTTTCATCATGATAAGGAGACATTATGAAAAGAAATCTTTAGAGAAAGAGCTGCTTGTAAAAATAAATGTAAAAAATTATAGTTGAATTCTGTACAAAATATATTTTCGCAAATTAAATGCATAGTGAATAGGGGGAGTATTGAATTGTAATTAAGCAATAAGGCCAAAGGGGGTGTGGTATATGCCCAATATATACCACGGCTAAGGTGTGCCTGGATGCAGCCCTTAGCCATGGTATATTAGCCATATACCACAAACACCCGCGGTGTCTTATTTCTATTATAAATTGGTTACCAACATAATTAGAGCAGTAAAAATGTTGTCATACCCGTGGTATATGGTCTGATATACCACAGCTTTCAGCCAATCAGCATTCAGGGCTCGAACCACCCGGTTTATAATATATCACATGGGTCTACACGGCTCAGTTTAAAAGATCTACGTGGCATGTTTGTATCTGTATTTAATAAATTAAATAAATTAAAAGGAATAACTTAATGGGTCAACCAATAATTCTTCATTTGTAGTAATACAAATATCAGAAAATAAGGCTTCTTAATGCTGATATCAAGCAAGAGTTTCTCTAAATACTTTAACAAATCTTGTCTAGGTTGTAAGGGATGGATTCAAATCAAGTAGAAAAAAACTGTGCCCACCTTGAGACTTAAAACCAAACCATAGGAAGACATTGGGTGACTCTGGCTAGATTAAAATGTATCATATTAAAAATATGGAGGGAAATTATATTAAATCATACTTGTAAATTTCCCAAACTGTATATTGCAAAAAAATATATTTCTATATACATACATACAGTTGAAGTCGGAAGTTTACATATACTTTGGAATCATTAAAACTCGTTTTTCAACCACTTCACAAATTTCTTGTTAACAAACTACAGTTTTGGACGGTCGGTTAGGACATCTACTTTGTGCATGACACTAGTAATTTTTCCAACAATTGTTTACAGACAGATTATTTCACTTATAATTCACTGTGTCACAATTCCAGTGGGTCAGAAGTTTACATACACTAAGTTGACTGTGCCTTTAAACAGCTTGGAAAATTCCAGAAAATGATGTCATGGCTTTAGAAGCTTCTGATAGGCTAATTGACATAATTTGAGTTAATTGGAGGTGTACCTGTGGATGTATTTCAAGGCCTACCTTCAAACTCAGTGCCTCTTTGCTTGACATCATGTGAAAATCAAAAGAAATCAGCCAAGACCTCAGAAAATAATTGTAGATCTCCACAAGTCTAGTTCATCCTTGGGAGCAATTTCCAAACGCCTGAAGGTACCACGTTCATCTGTACAAACAATAGTACACAAGTATAAACACCATGGAACCATGCAGCCGTCATACCGCTCAGGAAGGAGACGCGTTCTGTCTCCTAGAGATGAACGTACTTTGGTGCAAAAAGTGCAAATCAATCCCAGAACAACAGCAAAGGACCTGGTGAAGATGCTGGAGGAAACAGGTACAAAAGTATCTATATCCACAGTAAAACAAGTCTTATATCGACATAACCTGAAAGGCCACTCAGCAAGGAAGAAGCCATTGCTCCAAAACCGCCATAAAAAAGCCAGACTATGGTTTGCAACTGCACATGGGGACAAAGATCGTACTTTTTGGAGAAATGTCCTCTGGTCTGATGAAACAAAAATAGAACTGTTTGGCCATAATGACCATCGTTATGTTTGGAGGAAAAAGTGCTAGGCTTGCAAGCCAAAGAACACCATCCCAACCGTGAAGCACGGGGGTGGCAGCATCATGTTGTGTGGGTGCTTTGCTGCAGGAGGGACTGGTGCACTTCACAAAATAGATGGCATCATGAGGGAGGAAAATGATGTGGATATATTGAAGCAACATCTCAAGACATCAGTCAGGAAGTTAACTTCTTATGGCTTGAGGGCGCTATTTTCACGTCCGGATGAAAAGTGTGCCCAAAGTATACTCCCTGCTATTCAGGCTCAGAAGGTAGGATATGCATATAATGGTAGATTTGGATAGAAAACACTCTGAAGTTTCTAAAACTGTTTGAATGATGTCTGTGAGTATAACAGAACATATTTGGCAGGCGAAACCCCGAGGACAAACAGGGTTTTTTGAGGTCACTCTCTCTTCCATGAGATTTCATTGAGAATCTAGAATTCTAAGAGAGTTGCTTGCAGTTCCTATCGCGTCCACTGGATGTCAACAGTCTTTAGAAATTGGTTGATGTTTTTCCTTTGTTTAATTAAGTAAGGCCGTTCAGAACGAGGCTCAAGGGCAGTGTACTTTTTGATAGAGGCGCGCGACCTGAAAGCACGCTCGACTTTGTTTTCCTCCAGTATTGAACGCAGTTTATCCCGTCTTAAATTTTATCGATTATTTACGTAAAAAAATACCTAAAGTTGTATTAGGAAAGTTGTTTGCTGAAAATGGTCAATTACAGGTAACTTATGAGAGATTTTGTAGTCATGTTGCGCAAGTTGGAACTGGTGTTTTTTTTTTATCAAACGCGCCAAATAAATGGACATTTTGGATATATAACGACGGAATGAATCGAACAAAAGGACCATTTGTGATGTTTATGGGACATATTGGAGTGCCAACAGAAGAAGCTCGACAAAGGTAAAGCATGAATTATGTTATTTCTGCGTTTTGTGTCGCGCCTGGCGGGATGAAATATGATTGTCAGTGTTTGTTTGTTGGGGGACTATCCTCAGATTATAGCGTAAATTGCTTTCGCCGTAAAGCCTGGTTGAAATCTGATACGGTGGCTAGAAATACAAGAAGTTCAGCTTCAATTTGGTGTATTGCACTTGTGAATGTATGAAAGTTAAATATTTGTAATAATTTTTGAATTTGGCGGTCTGCCATTAAACCGGATCCCGATCCCGTTAACGGGATTTCAGCCATAAGAAGTTAAAGCTTGATTGCAAATGGATTTTCCAAATGGACAATGACCTCAAGCATACTTCCAAAGTTGTGGCAAAATGGATTAAGGACAACACAGTCAAGGTATTGGAGTGGCCATCACAAAGCCCTAACCTCAATCCCATATAAAAATTGTGGGCAGAACTGAAAAAGCGTGTGCGAGCAAGGAGGCCTACAAACCTGACTCACCAGCTGTGTCAGGAGGAATGGACCAAAATTCACCCAACTTATTGTGGGAAGCTTGTGGAAGGCTACCCGAAACGTGTGACCCAAGTTAAACAATTTAAAGGCAATGCTACCAAATACTAATTGAGTGTATGTAAACTTCTGACGCACTGGGAATGTGATGAAAGGTATAAAAGATGAAATAAATCGCTCTCAGCTATATATTCTGACATTTCACATTATTAAAATAAAGTGGTGATCGTAACTGACCTAAGACAGGGAATTTTTTACTAGAATTAAATGTCAGGAATTGTGAAAAACTGAGTTTAAATGTATCTGGCTAAGGTGTATGTAAACTTCCAACTTCAACTCTACGTACATGTTTCACTAATATTTGTTTTCCTCTTTAGGAAAATATGCATCGCTTCAGATGTTTGGGTCTATTTGTGTGTAGTGTAATGACATTGTTCTTCAGTCCATACATATAACAATAAATAAAAACAAAACTGGAAAAATAGATTGTATGACAAAAAGAAATATAGAAAAGTTTGTAAAATAAGAAAAATCGTAATGGTATAGGTTGTAATCTCTGCCCACTTAGAGATGCACAGCTGCATGTCGTAACACTGAATAAGTTCTTGATTTCATAAACCCTCAACATCTGAACGTATAATAACACCATATCCATGTACGCACAACGTGCACAGTCTGTAAAGAGTCTGCAAAGTAAGTATGCAAAGAAATGTGTTGTTTCTCAGGAGCCCACTATGATCTCCATGATGTGGTCCAGTTCATTGAGGTCTGATCGGCAGCTGGCGCTGGAACTGAGGGGTGAGGGCCCATGGGAGGACAGGCTCTCCAGGAGGTCATAGGGCCCCATCTTAGGAACACTCTGCATTCCTGTCAGCACTGTATCAAGGTCGTAGTAAGACGCATCCACGTCTGAAAACAGTTCCTCCAGAGCAGGGTCGGGGCTGGGCGCAGGGTTTTTGATCTCGAACGTGCCAAAGACCTGCTCTGCTGTCCTGGTGTCCTCCACCAGGCTGTCACACTCCCTCTCCTCCCCCTCTGAGCCAGACCCACACTCCTCACTGCCTCCTCCTCCTCCTCATCATCTTCACCCGTCTCCTCCTCTTCCCAGCAGGGCTCCATGCCAAAGGTGCCTGGCAGGTAGGAGGTTGGGGCTTGGGGGGAGACAGTGGACATAGTCATCCCCACCTCTGCCGCCGCCTCCTCCTCCTCCACCACCTCCTCCGCAGGGCAGCCCTCTGACCCCACCACTGGGAAGGGCTTGGGGACCTGCTCCCCCTGGGCTGCCTCTGTCTGCCGACACAGCACCTCGGTGGCCACCAGGCGGTCTGCAGAGCACTGGGCAGCAGCGTTGGCAGCACTCAGGGCCTGGGTCATGATCTGCCAGGTGCCGTCCTGGGTCATCTCCTCCTGGATCTGCCTCACCGTGTTGGCAATCAGCACCGAACGGCACAGATTAGGCTCCACCAGCATGTGGCACAGCTGCAGTTTGATCAGGGACATGTCCAGCAGGGACTGCCGCTGCAGGCTGTAGGACGACAGCATCCTCACAGCTGCCGAACTCGACTGATTCACATCCTCACCGCCTGCCACAGGTTCCTCCCTTGAGTCGGAAAACTTGCGCTTCGTGCCCTTCGGGAACATTTTGGCTCTCTGGGGTGAAGGGAAACGGAAAGAGTGTTATTGGTGACAAACCTATCACAAAAACTTCACATTCTAACACAAACACACATGATATCATGAAATACTGTATTGTCTTGATGAATTTTAGTTATCAAAACTACATTCAAAAAATGTATGAATTTATAATTTTTGGTGTTATGTTTGAAGTGTGTGGCATAAGGACAAACTTTTCATTGGTAAGAGAATTTCATGAAGAAGAATCTCTACAGGCTAGCTAAATATTAATGTAATGTGCTACAGTATAAATAGCTTGTTGTTTTTCTGAGAGTTTGCTATACCTTTCCTGTTGAGAGGCACAGGCATTAGCATAGCAGCTTGGTCCCGGCTGCAGCGCTTCAGTACTTTTGTACAAGCAACAAGCAGCTTTTGTTCTGCACCCTTTCTGCCCATTTTAGGCCAGTCTGAAGCAAGGCTCCTGCTGGGCGGAACAACCACACTTTTAACAGACCCACTGAACCACCGAAAATACAGCATGTTACCAACCAACTACCATCACTGCGGTCAAAATCAGGACAGGTCAGGCTTTTCTCAACAAAAAACACAATCAGCTCATGTACGTACACTATCCCATCCCACTGCCACCTGTCGTCAAACATCTAAATATTGGCAAAAGTGAGTTCACTTCTGTACTACCGGAGTGAAGTTAATAGGACACATACTGGGTGAGAAAAGTCAAAAGAATACCACACAGGTTTAAATTTGATATGATTGAGAAACACACCATGCTCCAAAAAATATAACTGCTAAAATGTCATTAAAGGGAAAGGAGGAACAGTGAAAATGAACCTTCCTGAAGCAGTATCTCTGTCTGAATGAGAAGATATCAGAAGACTTGCCTCAAAAAAACAGGGGACGGCTGTTGACTCCAACGGACCAACAAGCAGGGAAGAGCAGAGTAGGGAGAGAACACAGGACAGGAGCCTGTGTGACGTCACACTACATTTTCCATCAGACTAAAACAAAGGAACTTCTGTCAGGGTGTGCATCTCCTCAGAGAGAGCAGTGGGTGGGGCAGTAATTGGAGTTACTACTCTGCTACATGGATCAACCATCTACGAAGGAGGAAATTATATCAAACAGGAGGCAAGTATGAAATAAAGTAACCTAATAAAGTAACATTTTGGTTCAAAACAGCAAACATTTGCACTTAATTGATTATTTTAACACTATACTAGCTTATGGCAAAAAAAGCACAGTTGATAATAGCAACTTAAGCAATGTTCCTAATAAGCAAATGTCTTATATCTATCTATTTTAGGGCTGCAGGGATACACTGTGGACATCACAGGTTCACAATCTATCAGTCTGCCAAGCGAAGGACATTGAGCTTTGGTCCTACCTGAGTAGACATCTCAGCACTGGAGCAACAAATAACATCACAAGCGACAATGTCGAATTTACTGTATGTTTTCACCATTGGAAGTAATCAGGAGAGTGCTTTTGGGTGTGTTAATGAACCTAACTGGAATGCAGACTTTATGGCCGACCACTTAGCCTAACCATTGCTTTCACTAGAGGGTGGTTATGTGCTTCTAATGTCGTTAGCCATCAATAAACCATGATGAAAAACAATCTGTCACATAATTGGACTGGTGCCCTTACTGAAATCTAAGATCATGTTAGCTGCAAGAACTGAAGACTGCAAATGGACCTGCGTCAGACCACAGATAAAATGCACAAACAGTCTGATACAATCCTCTGGGGTACAAGACAACTGTCAAATTCAGCAAATGTGGTGTTCTAAATAGCTAGAACCCAAATAATAATTCCAGATTTTTTAGTCCAATTCATGAGTAGCGTTGCCAGGTACCCTATTCAAAATACAAAATGTGAGGCAGACACATGAATGTAATTTCTCTGTTTCTCTTTTGTTACCTTAGTGGTAACGGTAAAAAAGAATGGAGAATTTCTAGCTAAGAATCATAATACTACACAAGTAACAACACAGGGTTCATGATAATGCACCATTCCACCCCCAAACAATAGGTGTCTATCATGGGAGTATAGCTGATTGGATATCTGAAAGCAAGGAAAAAAGGAAGTGCAATCATTTTGATGAGACAAAAACAAGTTACTGGTGCCAGGCAGGGGACTTTTTGCTCTTTATGACCACTGCAAACCTAAAAAGGCCTGTTCAATACAAATCTGTTAGGTTGTAATCCATTGACAAATAGGATCTAATAGGTTAATGTGGCTATAATAAAAACAAAACATAGGTCAAGCCAACATACACCCCTTCAAATTAGGCCGGCAGGTAGCCTAGTGGTTAGGGCCTTGGGCCAGTAACCGAAAGGTTGCTGGATTGAATCCCTGAACTGACAAAGTAAAAATCTGTCGTTATGCCCCTGAACAAGGCAGTTAACCCACTGTTCCCCAGTAGGCCATCATTGTAAATAAGAATTTGTTCTTTACTGACTTTCCTAGTTAAATAAAGGTTAAATGAAAAAATTATCTTTAAAGTTGAATCCCCGTTTTGATGAATCAAGGTTTTTTACTCCAAACAATTACTCTGTCAGTACCAAATGTAAGGAGGGAACCTCATTCATGTATGCTGTGCTTGTACTCTGTGTTATGGCTCAGTTATATTACACCGTTCTAAACGTCAAAGAGCTGCAAGGCTTAATACATAAAATAGCATTAACACCCACAGCTGCACCAGAGATCCTCCTCCTCGTCTCTGGCTCCCCTCCCCCACAGTACTGACGTTGACAGTATTTCCGCTGCCGCTTATGCTTATTTGAATGGAGAAATTAGCTGACTACGCAACAGTGCGAGTGTGTATCCTGCAATTCATAATAGGTTAATACAAAAATATGTACATCATGAAATTAGTTATTTATATTGCACTCACTGTAATAGCATATCCGTCTCTGGTAGCTGTACCGCATGCTTTGTCTAGCTCGAGCAACAGGGACGCTGGGGCGACAACGGAGATGAGGCCATTTTGAAATAACTAGCTACGTTACCTACTGTAGTTAGCCAATTCCCACTCTGCGATATAATTGTTGAACTATAAAATAACGGATATAATTGGGGTAGATTATTACAACACTGTTTTAAAATGACGAGCTAACCTTTTCCAACTACATTTCTCCACTCTCCCTAACTGGCATGGATACTCCCGCATGAAAATTGTTTAGCTACCTAACTACCGTTAACTACGTTACCTAGCTAAATGTGTAGCTAGCGCCCCCCCTCACCTCACCAGACTAACATTTGACAAGAGTTTCGGAGATAAACATTTCAATAAATGCACCATATCAAGCCTAACAAATAAATACAGTCGGTTAATTCATTTGGCGTACCTTTATTTTTACTTTATTCCGGTGTTGGTCATAGGATCCTCTGTAGAAAGCGGAGATCGGGCTGAGATGAGATCATTTATGCCACGGCTTCAAAACTAGCTACCTCGTCTTCACTGCTCCCTGCTTGCTACGGCCAGGGAGCAGGAGGGGTGAATGGGGCGGGTTCCATGCATCTTGATAGACAGGCTGTCATTGTCACTTGAACGAGAGCACCAGAACAAAAGGTACACTCCACACTCTCAAAACGCAAGGAAATGGCACAGCAACAACAGCACATGTAAATCAAAGCTCGCGTGCGTTTTTCCCCACAACTGCAGACTGTAATCAGTGCATAGCGAGGAAATTGTTATTTGAAAGCAAAATATTTTTGTTTTTAAATCAACAATAAATAAAATACAACTTACGATGAGTTATACAGAATATAATGACATTGGAGCTTTTGACTTAATTTTTTTTTTTTTTTCATTGTTCAAATTTGGATTACCAAGGATTTTTGTTATCCTCTCTTTTGACAAATTACTCTTCCAATCTTACTCTGAGTTTGTAGTTCGTGGGTGTGAAATTGGATGTGTCTGGCCAAAACAACACCGTTGTTACAACACCGTAACACGATCGGAAATGGCGGCGAGTAGTGCGGACGAAAATGAGGAATGTAGAAAAAGTTGGTGAAGCAACAGTTGTGCTGGAATGCGAACAATATGGGTGTCAGTTCTGAGGGTATGTAATGGGAGGATGAGCGTCAAGGACCGGAATGGTCAATAGTGTAAAGACATAGGAAGAAGAGAGATCATGATACAGAATGCAGTAGTGACGTGTTGGAGTGGAAAGTTGTGATCAGTGGTGGGAAAAGTATCAATTGTCATACTTGAGTAAAAGTAAAGATACCTTAATAGAAAATGACTCAAATAAAAGTGAAAGTCACCCAATAAAATACTACTTGAGTAAAAGTCTAAAAGTATTTGGTTTTAAATATACTTAAGTATTAAAAGTAAATAGAATTACTCAAATGTACTTAATATTAAAAGTAAAAGTATAAACAATTTCAAATAACTTATTTTAAGCAAACCAGACTGCACTATTTTCTTGTTTTTTTTTACATTTACGAAGAGCCAGGGTCACACTCAAGACATAATTTGCAAACAAAGCATTTGTGTTTAGTGAGTCCGCCAGATCAGAGGCAGTAGGGATGACCAGGTGATCTTACATTTTACATTTTAGTCATTTAGTAGACGCTCTTTACCAGAGCAACTTACAGTAGTGAATGAATACATTTCATTTCATGCATTTAATTATAATTTTTTTTAAATTACTGGCCCCCCATGGGAATCAAACCCACAACCCTGGCGTTGCACACACCATGCTGGCGTTGTAAACACCATGCTCTACCAACTGAGCCTGGGAATTGGACCATTTTCCTGTAAAAATTGAATGAGTACTTTTGGGTGTCAGGGAAAATGTATGGAGTAAAAAGTAAATTATTTTCTTTAGGAATGTAGTGAAGTAAAAGTAAAAGTTAGCAAAAATATAAATGGAAAAGTAAAGTAGAAATACCCCAAAAAACTACTTAATAGCACTAAGTACTTTAAAGTATTTTTACATTAGAACTTTACACAACTGGTTGTGAGAGTGTTTAATGAGACCACAGGGCCTCACTTACACCCTATCCGACTAACTAATTCCATTGATATAGAGGTACAGTTGGAAGTCGGAAGTTTACATACACCTTAGCCAAATACATTTAAACTCTGTTTTTTACAATTCCTGACATTTAATCATTGTAAAAACTCCCTGTCTTAAGTCAGTTAGTATCACCACTTTATTTTAAGAATGTGAAATGTCAGAATAATAGTAGAGAGAATTATTTATTTCAACTTTTATTTCTTTCATCACATTCCCAGTTGGTCAGAAGTTTACATACACTCAATTAGTATTTGGTAGCATTGCCTTTAAATTGTTTAACTTGGGTCAATGGTTTCGGGTAGCCTTCCACTAGCTTCCCACAATAAGTTGGGTGAATTTTGGCCCATTCCTCCTGACAGATCTGGTGTACTCAGTCAGGTTTGTAGACCTCTTTGCTCACACACACTTTTTCAGTTCTGCCCACAAATGTTCTATAGGTTTGAGGTCAGGGCTTTGTGATGGCCACTCCAATACCTTGACGTTGTTGTCCTTAAGCCATTTTGCCACAACTTTGGAAGTATGCTTGGGCTCATTGTCCATTTGGAAGATCCATTTGCGACCAAGCTTTAACTTCCTGACTGATGTCTTGAGATGTTGCTTCAATATATCCACATCATTTTCCTCCCTCATGATGCCATCTATTTTGTGAAGTGCACCAGTCCCTCCTGCAGCAAAGCACCCCCACAACATGATGCTGCCACCCCCGTGCTTCACGGTTGGGATGGTGTTCTTTGGCTTGCAAGCCTCCCCCTTTTCCTCCAAACATAATGATGGTCATTATGGCCAAACACTTCTATTTTTGTTTCATCAGACCACAGGACATTTCTCCAAAAAGTACGATCTTTGTCCCCATGTGCAGTTGCAAACCGTAGTCTGGCTTTTTTATGGCGGGTTTGGAACAGTGGCTTCTTCCTTGCTGAGTGGCCTTTCAGGTTATGTCGATATAGGACACGTTTTACTGTGTATATAGATACTTTTGTACCCGTTTCCTCCAGCATCTTCACCAGGTGCTTTGCGGTTGTTCTGGGATTGATTTGCACTTTTTGCACCAAAGTACGTTCATCTCTAGGAGACAGAACGCGTCTCCTTCCTGAGCGGTATGACGGCTGCGTGGTTCCATGGTGTTTATACTTGTGTACTATTGTTTGAACAGATGAACGTGGTACCTTCATGCGTTTGGAAATTGCTCCCAAGGATGACCCAGACTTGTGGAGGTCTAAATTTTTTTTCTGAGGTCTTGGCTGATTTCTTTTGATTTTCACATGATGTCAAGCAAAGAGGCACTGGGTTTGAAGGTAGGCCTTGAAATACATCCACAGGTACACCTCCAATTGACTCAAATGATGTCAATTAGCCTATCAGAAGCTTCTAAAGCCATGACATCATTTTCTGGAATTTTCCAAGCTGTTTAAAGGCACAGTCAACTTAGTGTATGTAAACTTCTGGCCCACTGGAATTGTGTCACAGTGAGTAATAAGTGAAATAATCTGTCTGTAAACAATTGTTGGATAAATAACTTTTGTCATGCGCAAAGTAGATGTCCTAACCGACTTGCCAAAACTATAGTTTGTTAACAAGAAATTTGTGGAGAGGTTGAAAAACGAGTTTTAATGACTCCCACCTTAGTGTATGTAAACTTCCGACTTCAACTGTTAGTGAAGTGAAATTAGCTTGGTTCATTGGAAATGGTAGATTGTTAATATTGTGTGGTAGTCAGGCTCAGCAAGAGAAGATTCTGAAAATGGAAAAGCTTAATGGGAAGAAGATTAAAAGCCGTGTCCTTTGTTCTTATGCTAGATTGAGGGGAGTCATCACTGGGGTCCCAATATCTAAAGTACCAGTCAAAAGTTTGGACACCTACTCATTCCAGGGTTTCTTTATTTTTACTATTTTCTACATTGTAGAATAATAGTGACGACATCAAAACTATGAAATAACACATATGGAATCATGTAGTAACCAAACAAGTGTTAAACAAATCAAAATATATTTTATACTTGAGATTCTTCAAAGTAGCCACCCTTTGCCTTGACAATGTTTGACTGGTACTGTATGTCCACAGATGATATTAAAGAAAATGTGGAGGCAGAGTGATTGAGGTCAAAAGGTTGATCAGTAGGAAAGAGGGTAAAAGAAGTCAAAGCTTATCAGTGATGTTGAGGTTTGAGAAAGCCTTGCCGGGGAAAGTACACATAGGATTCCTTATTTAGAATGTTAGATAACTTGTCCCATATGCACTGCAATGTTTTAAAAGCCAAAGAATGGGACATGTAGCTAGCTGCTCAGTGTAAAGGAAAGAAAATAAGTGTGGAGGGGCACATGAGTATGGTGAATGTGGAAGCAATGTGAAGGTTAAGTGCTGTAATTATGGGGGAGAACACAGTGCAGCATTTGGTGGATGCCAGGTACAGAGAGAGGCTAGAGAGGCTCAGAGTAATATAATCAGTCATGATGTATCGTATGCAGGGGCTGTAAAACAAATTGGTAGAACTACAGTGCGGACTGATGGAGCTGACATGGATGTACCTGTAGTAAGTGGACCTACTGTCAGACTGATGGAGTTTACATGGATGTACCTGTAGTAAGTGGACCTACTGTCAGACTGATGGATCTGACATGGATGTACCTGTAGTAAGTGGAGCTACTGTCAGACTGATGGAGTTTACATGGATGTACCTGTAGTAAGTGGACCTACTGTCAGACTGATGGATCTGACATGGATGTACCTGTAGTAAGTGGACCTACTGTCAGACTGATGGATCTGACATGGATGTACCTGTAGTTAGTGGACCTACTGTCAGACTGATGGATCTGTCATGGATGTACCTGTAGTAGGTGGAGCTACTGTCAGATTGATGGAGTTTACATGGATGTACCTGTAGTAAGTGGACCTACTGTCAGACTGATGGAGTTTACATGGATGTACCTGTAGTAAGTGGAGCTACTGTCAGACTGATGGAGCTGACATGGATGTACCTGTAGTAAGTGGACCTACTGTCGGGGCAGGTGCTTCTGATGGTCCTGGGATGGTTTCGAGGCCTGTTCAGAAATCTTGTGCTCATGAATGTGTGGTGTCAAAGGACACGTTGATAATGAATAAAGTTGACTTCTGTAACGGCCGTCGGGAGAGAGAGTAGACCAAGGCACAGCGGAGTTAGTGTTCATCATGATTTTAATTGAACAACGTGAACACTATACAAAAACAAGAAAACTGACAGCCAAACAGTCCTGTCAGGTGCAAAACACTCAACAGAAACAATTACCCACAAAACCCAAAGGAAAAACATGCTCCTTATGTGTGACTCCCAATCAGCAACAACGCTCACAGCTGTGCCTGATTGGAAGCCACACGGCCAAAATCAATGAAACAAACCAACATAGAAAAATGCACATAGAACGCCCACCCAATGTAACACCCTGGCCTAACCAAAATAAAGAACAAAACCCCTCTCTATGGCCAGGGCGTTACAACTTCATAGTTTTTATTGGTAAGGTTATCAATACGACTCGGTTTGTGGAAAGCAGAAATGCCAGGTTGAAGGTTTTTTTGGAGATGGCAAAATAGATATTGGGGGTAACAGATATTACTGTTGAAATGGTTGTTGACATGCTGAACAATCCAAAGGGTGGAGTGTCTCAGCATGATATAGATAAAGTCTAATGGGTTTGTTGGGGGAGGGTGTGGTAGAAGTTATGGATTTATTTGGTTTTGAATTTTATTTTCATGGTAGTACAGAATTGGGCAGATCATGATTGATCATACATTCCAGCACAGTAGGTGGCAGCATGTACTTAAACGATTGTTTGCGGACCGCCATGATATCATAGAAGCGAGAAGAAGAAGAGAGAAGACGAAGACAACGACGACAGTGACAGCGACCACGTTTGTCAAGCGTTTGTCCTGCAGGGAGAGCTGTTGCCAATTCAAGTAATGACTGGCAGATGTTATAAGGTTTTGTATGGCTGTTAAAATAACCTTTTGTGTTTGGTTTCAGTGGAGTGTATGTACTTATGTCATGTTTGCATTTGTGCGTACCAGTTAGATTGTGTGAATGTACAATTGAAGTCGGAAGTTTGCATACACCTTAGCCAAATACATTTAAACTCAGTTTTTCACAATTCCTGACATTTAATCCTAGTAACAATTCCCTGTTTTAGGTCAGTTAGGATCACCATTTTACTTTAAGAATGTGAAATGTCAGAATAATAGTAGAGAGAATGATTTATTTCAGCTTTTATTTCTTTCATCCATTCCCAGTGGGTCAGAAGTTTACATACACTCAATTAGTATTTGGTAGCATTGCCTTTTAAATTGTTTAACTTGGGTCAAACGTTTCGGTTAGCCTTCCACAAGCTTCCCACAATAAGTTGGGTGAATTTTGGCCCATTCCTCCTGACAGGGCTGGTGTAACTGAGTCAGGTTTGTAGACCTCCTTGCTCGCACACGCTTTTTCAGTTCTGGCCAAAATGTTCTATATCCACAGGTACACCTCCAATTGACTCAAATGATGTCAATCAGAAGCTTCTAAAGCCATGACATAATTTTCTGGAATTTTCCAAGCTGTTTAAAGGCACAGTCAACTTAGTGTATGTAAACTTATGACCCACTGGAATTGTGATACAATGAATTATAAGTGAAATAATCTGTCTGTAAACAATTGTTGGAAAAATGACTTGTGTCATGCACAAAGTATTTGTCCTAACCAAAACTATAGTTTGTTAACAAGAAATTTGTGGAGTGGTTGAAAAACGAGTTTTAATGACTCCAACCTAAGAGTATGTAAACTTCTGACTTCAACTGTATTTTTTTAAACGTTAGAAAATACACACATCTAATTTCATAATAAATATTTTAGTTAAATGTGGTTCAAGTAATCACAAAAACAAGGGGCAAATCATTACTGAGAGCAAAGGCTCCATACAAGTTAGAACAACTTTGTGAATTAAATAAATAATTCTAGTAACATTCTTACTATTAACACCCAACTTATCTTTGACTTTTCTTATTATTATTCAATATAATACTGCAACCAAGCGAATACAACTATATACAAATAAATCCAATACAATTATATACTTCAGAAACATTCAAATAACTACCAGAATCCTATTCAATAAGAGAGTTAAACACAGTTTGGAATTTTATTGTATCAATAAAATTACATGAATAATATAGGAAGAAAACATATGTTATGAAATTCCAAACTGTGTTTAAACTCTCTTATTGAATAGGATTCTGGTAGTTATTTGAATGTTTCTGAAGTATATACTTGTATTGGATTTATTTGTTTTTGTTGTATTTGTTTGGAATATAATACTGCAACCAAACAAATACAACTATATACAAATAAATCCAATACAAGTATATACTTCAGAAACATTCAAATAACTACCAGAATCCTATTCAATAAGAGAGTTAAACACAGTTTGGAATTACATAACATGTTTACATATGTTTTCTTCCTATATTATTCATGTAATTGTATTGATACAAATTTTAGATCAAACGTTATACTTTATTTTTTGTAATTACTAGAGTATAGTAATTTTGTTTATCAAATCAGACATTTAGCCCCAGTAAAATAGTCAAACAGATGTGAAGTAAAGTGCAGTACTTACAGAAAAATCTTTTTCAAAAACAACAGCAACAAGAAAAACATACTTTGCCAGTTGCAACACATTGTTGCAGGTCCCATGTGAAACCGTTAATAAGTCTTTGTTGGATCTGACATTTTTTGGGGTTATTTTACACTACATCAGGAGTTGGAAATGGTGATAAAGAATTGGGATATAATTGTATTAAATATCTAAAAGGAAACTAATTAAATAACATGAAACTAAGTCCTTAATTATGATTGAACCAGTACATCCATGTTATTAAGCATATAATAATACATTTAAACAGTCAACAAAAATGCTGCATAAAGTCATGCATCCCTGAAAGTGTATGGAACCAAACAATCAACAGCTCATCATTTGTAAATAACAGATCAATGTCGTTTGCAAAACGTATGCATATAAAACTCTAAAAGCATTAATACCAAGTAGAAAACAATGATTAGGTGCTTTCAACACTGCACCTTAGCCCAAGGCTAAGAGCCTCCTTAGCCCTGGTCTAAGGGAGATTTTAAGCAAGTGTTCACATTTGCACATTAAAAAGTTGGTTGGCACCAACCTTAGCCCAGGGCTAGCCCCGATTTTTCGGTTCTAGCCCCAGAAACACGGTGTGTGTGAAATAGCCAGTGTGAAACGCAGAATTTTCACTGTCCAATCACAAAAGCTGCACATTCACCTAATTGGCATATGCTTGTGATGCGTTCTGCATGGTATTTTAAGTAAATGTATACTACTTCATCCTCCCATCTGAGTTTAAAAAATCCTACAAAAAAACGAAATACTTTAATTTAATCCGTGCGAAAACATTGGTTGCTATGGTTAACAATAACCGTTGCTGTATAGGCTGGTAAACGTGTTCCCACTTAGCTAGCCAACTGAAGAAGCCACAAACTCTACAGCACGAAGGGCAGCTAAAGTTGCATTTGTATCTGTTTGATAGATTTTCTAATGACATTTAATTGGATATAGCTATTCTTGATAATAATATCGTTGCATGATTTTGCTTGGATTAGAAAAATTGATGTCCGTGTACTGCATTCACTGCACAGGACTATATCGCATGTCAAACACTGTTTCTAGGGTTGCCAACTGTCCCGTATTAGCCGGGACCTCCCTTGTCCCGTATATTCATCCAATCACAGTATAGTGTAAACGCGCCAATTCCTGCAAAGTCATTTCTGTTATTGTTCGGTCGGTTTGGTATATCAAGGAAATATGGATAAACATGCAAAAAAGACTGTGCAGCTACAACAAACAACGTGAAGCAAAGACGTGTGTTAAGGCTGTCAGTGGTGACTCGACGAAAGCTTTCTGTACTTTATGCGTCGGGAATTCTCAATTGGCCATGAAGGGGAGAATGACCTAACTCAGCATGCATCCACATAAATAATGCATCCACAGAAATGCACAAGGCCAAGCTAGCTAAATAGCAATATCGGTGTATTCTTCGTGACATAATTGGAAAACACCTCTCCGTTTACCAGTTATTGAGCAGTACCAACAATCGCATTCTGAAAGCTAATTGCCCATAATTAGCTCATAGCTCATAATGCCTGCAAGCACGCCTGCGATCAGTGGATATTGAGACAATTGTTTTACAGATCTACAGCCACTTATCAGTATATGCTTCCCGAAGAGAGGAACTGCGTGCATTTTTTTTGTTGCCTTTGTTGACACTGAGTGGCGTGAAATTCTGCGACATGTTTGCACACGATGGCTCTCTCTTCATCCAGCTGTCGATCGTCTCCAGCAAAGCTGGCCAGATCTTACGTCATACTTCAGGTCCCTTAGGGAGACCTGTCCTGTGGCACTGAATAGTATTTTTGAAAACGAAAAAAAAACGGAAGCTGCTGAGATTTATCTGTGCTTTTTCCACAAAGTGTGTGTGTTTTTGACCAACTCGTAAAAAAGCTGGACGAAACAACGCTCTGCATCACAGATGTTTACGAGGAAGTCCAAAAGTTCAAAATTTAAGATGCTTCAGCTGAAACAGGACAGTTTTGTCTGAGTAGACTAAGCAGCTGATGGACAAACAATTGTCAGCACAAAGGTCCAAGCAGCAACAGGACTTTGAAGTTCTATGACACTGTCATTACATACATTGACAAGTGGTTTGATTTCTCACCAGAAAATGTAATGGTGAAACTGATGTGCCTCTATGAGGAGCTCTCCTTCACTGACCTGGAGCAGGTGGTGGTTGCCCTCAAAATGACAGACAGTCAGTATGGACCAACTCTATGAAGAGTTTTGTACTAGCTGGGAGGAAATGCAGAAAGCCAGACAGGATACCACAAAATCCACCAGTGAGAAGTAGGTGGCAGTTTTCCAAAACCTAGGGAAAGCCAACTTGATCAACATATTCAGGATTGTCTCATTTGTCCTCAGTGTGCCAGGCTCAAATGCCTTTGTAGAAAGGATTTTTTTGTCTGATTACCATTAAATGGTCAGACTCAAGAAACAGATGCAGCACAGAGCTGATCAAAAATGAACTTCAAATATCTGTGAACTGTGACTTGTCATGTAATGACTTCTCTCTGGCTATGCAAGAGGAGAAAGGACTGCTTGAATCAGTCAAGAGCAGCAAAAAATATGTAGACTTGGTGAGTGACTCATGCCCCTCTTTTCCTCTTTTGCGTTTGAAAAGTTGTTTTTTTTGCTGTAAAGGTCCAAATTGTGATTTCTTAGATAATTTATTTTGAGGTTTATTTACATAATGATACAGTTCTAGTAAAGCTATAGGCTAAATGGAATATACAAATGCTTTGCCTTTCCAATTGAGTAAGAATATGAATATGCACTGTATATTCATTCACACAACACCATACCGCCGTGGCACCGTGCACTGGCACGCCACCTTTTGTCCCTTATTTGGTAGGTCCGACAGGCAGACAGGAAGGTTTATACAAACCATAACTGTTGGAAATAAAATGCTAGACTAAAAGCAAGAGGAAATAATTTGTTAATAAAAAAAATGCCTTATTGCTTAACATTGGTGGAGTGGCAGAGATAGAATGTTGGTCCATGTGTGTTTGTACAAGTGTGAATCCTCAGCCCAGGGCTAAAGCGAAGCCCACCCTTATTCTGCAATTACTGCGTCCAAAATACCACAGTCAACCGCAGTTACTGCACTTTTACTGCAGTTTCAAAACTGCAATCTTTTTTTTAATAAGGGCAGGGTTAACAAATGCTTGTGCAAACAGGATAAGCTAGCCCAGGACCAGTCTTTGCCTGGGGCTAAGAACAATGTAGTGTGAAAAGGCCTAAAGAAACCTTTTCAGTAGCAACGTATTTTAAGAGAAAAGCACAGACAGCCAGCAGTGGTGCAAACAGAAGCAAATTATCCACATTTTAGTGCAAAAAGGCGCTCTCTCGCCCACTGACTACCTCAACACTATGACTAGATAAGAACCACATGTGGTCAGAACAACAGGACCGTGCCTGAAGTCAAGATATAGTCAGTAGAATAAGAACACGTTCTTTGCTTGGCCACATGCAACACACTGTTCAGCCACTAGACCAGCGTTTCCGAAACCCGGTCCTCGGGACCCCAATGGGTTCAGTTTGGGGTTTAGCCCTAACACTACACAACTGATTCAAATTATCAAAGCTTGATGATTAGCTGATTATTTGAATCAAACCCCACACTAGACCAAGTGACGCAGCAAGAATTTTGTTGGCTTTTTGAATGGTTTTCAATCGGCAAAACGTGGTGAATGGTCTTAGGGCAAAAAACGTGGTGAATGGTCTTAGGGCAAAAAACGTGGTGAATGGTCTTAGGGCAAAAACTAAATGAAAGTCATTTGGCAGTAGTAAATTCATTCACACACATTTTTTCATATATCTTATCTGACCATGTTTTCATTTGATAATTTAATCACCAATTCAAAATAACAAGGACATGAACACGGAAGTATAACGTAGGAATGCGTCGCTTGCACGGGTTACATGCCGTGTTCACATGCTAGTCGGAACTAGCAAACTCTGAAATTTCTGACTTGCTAATTGGTTGTAGTTATACACGTGCCGCGTTCAACGAATCAGCAAGTCTCTCCGACTTCAATGCGTTCAGACAACTGGGAACTCAATTTTTTTTTGCTTCAACTGGGAAAAATAGTTTTGAACGGTCATCCCTCTCAGAATTCCAACTCGAAACTCTGGCATCTTTCTATAGCTCAGACTTTCCGACCGGAAAGTCACTGACATCATGAATTGACCTCGTTTTTTTCTTCAGAGTTCCCAGTTGTCTTGGAAGCACCATTAAAGGCAGGCAAGAGTACAATGTACAGTAGGAGTATATATCAAATCTCAACTTTCAAAAATATGCTACAGATAACATAACAATACAAATTCTCCATGACTACCTTTAGAGTGCAGTAGTAAACCAGCATTTATTAAGAAGAATAGCTCTCTTTCCATCTCCTCTCGCTTTCTCTCTTTCTCACTTGCTCCGGTCCTCCTCTAGTTCCTCCTCAGAGAGTATGTCATGGGGGGTGGAGGGCTGGGGCACGACGTGACTTTTGACACCCCCTTTCCTGTTCAGCAGGAAGTCCTGGATCTCCCCCGGCAACAGACAGAACTTCTCCTGGTACTCCGCCTCCACTGCACCTTGCAGCTGAGGTCAGAGGTCAGAGTTAGGAGAAAGGGGTAGAGGTCAGGGGTTATAGTTAGATGCTAGCGGTTTAGGGTTACAGATTTAAAGGTAAGAGGTCATGGGTTAGTTGGTATGTCACCTTTGGTTTCTCATCAAGAATTTGCTGCTGGATGTCTTTGTGCTGCTCCACCAGTCTCTCTTGGCGTTTTGCCTGAGCATCCTCCAGCTAGAGCAGGGAAGAGAGAGGTTACCTTCAGTGATTGGACTGCTCCATCCTGGAAGCGCTATCACTTCACAGGAAAATAACAGTACCAGACGCCACACCGTTGATTCTCCAACGAGAGTACAGAGTGATGTCTGGCCACGAGCAGTGGAGGAAAAAGTACCCAATCATCATACTTGAGTAAAAGTAAAGATACCTTAATAGAAAATTACTCAAGTAAAAGTGAAAGTCACCCAGTAAAATACTAGAATAAAGTCTCAAGTAGTATTGGGTTTTAAATATACTTAAGTTAAATATATATATATGCTACAATATACTTAAGTATCAAAAGTAAAAGCACAAATAATTTCAAATTACTTATATTAAGCAAACCAGACAGCACAGTTTTCTTGTTTTGTTTAATTTACAGATTGCCAGGGGCACACTCCAACACTCAGACATAATTTACAAATGTTTAGTGAGTCCGCCAGATTAGAGGCAGTAGAGGTGACCAGGGATGTTCTCTTGATAAGTATGTGAATTGGACCATTTTCCTGTCACCCTCCACCTCTCAAAATGTAAGAAGTACTTTTGGGTGTCAGGGAAAATGTATGGAGTAAAAAGTTCATAATTTTCTTTAGGAATGTAGTGAAGTAAAAGTGAAAGTAGTCAAAAATATAAATAGTGAAGTACAGATTCCCCCAAAAAACAACTTAAAGTGGTACTTTAAAGTATTTTTACTTAAGTACTTTACACCACTATCCACGAGAGACTCTCTGACCCCCAATCCTTCCATCCTTACCCTTTTGATGTTCTGTACCACTTCATTCACATATGATTTGTTGATCTCCAACTTCCCCCTAACAACAGAATAATAAATAAAGTCATACATACAGAAATCCAGCCTCTCTTTCTGTCACACACACAAACAGAGTTCTCATTGCTGGAGCTTCTTCCCTATGCACTGGAGTCTCCGGTCCTCCTCTTCGCCCCGGCATGCCTGGTCAGGGGCATGGCATGCGGTGTGAACTGTGCTATCCATGAAAAAGAGCACCACCTGTTGGTCGTGGTTTCCGAAAGATGTGCCGGTTTAGTATAGATTCAACTGTCCCAGAGTCCCGGTAAGAGGACTGATAATGACCAGCAGGAGACAGGGATACAATTCACACTTTATTTCACACCCAGGACAGGCACACATGACTTTACAGAGGAGAAAACTAGTTGGAGTGTATAGTGAGTGGTTTTATGGTCATCAGTGCACTAACACTAGTGATGGAATGTCCACAGAATAAGCAGCCAAGGAGTGAGGACCATAGGTGAGTCCTTGAATGTTGGAGCAGCCAGGTTAGTCAACTTGTTGTTAATCCCTGGAGCTGCAGTGAGAGACTGAGGTACTGATAGAAGGGGGGGCTGTTACCCTACCAGATAGGGTCTGTGATTGGCTGACCAGGTTCCCTGATTGAATGAGCTCCCTGGAAGCCTGGTCGTACCCTGACACAGAGGTGTGTGAAGTGACCTCTGCCACTGGACAATGGGGCCAGGCTGAGGCGGGGGATGGTACCCTACCTCAGCAGGGAGAGGGTTTAATGATTGAAGTTTTAGGGTTTTGTCATAGCTTCTTTGATTTTCTCTGTTCTCCTTTTGTCCATTTTCTTTTTCAGGTCTTTCTTTTCTCTGCAAAGGTGAAGCATCACAAATTATATATTTGATAGAATTCTATCCAATTATATCTCTATAGTACACTAACTTCACATCTCTGTTAAACTGATGTCTCACAGTCATATCAAACTCACTTGTCACAGATGTCTTTTCATTTCTTCATCTGGTTGTTCTGGCTTTCCTCAGTCACCGTAGTCAGTTTCTCACTCATCTGCAATAGTGGCGATATACAGTATTGGAATGTACAATTATGTAATATATAATCTCTGTGTGTGTGTGTGTGTGTGTGTGTGTGAGACCTGTTTGATGTGTTCTCGTTTGAGGTATTTCTCGCTGTAGTATTGTTCCTGTCTCAGCTCCAGTAGCTGTTGCTGTTGTTGTTCTCTCCATCCTCATCAAACTGCTTCAGTTCAGCCTTCCCTCCGGGTGACAAACTTCTAACACACACGACATGAGTCAGGGGTTAGGGACAACACACATACACACTCAGATCTGCCTACCCTCCACCCTACCTACCTTGTCTTACCATGTTGTTTAGTCTTCAGGAGAGCGTTGTGTCTGCGTGTGTGTTGGTTCTGAGCCTGGTTGTACTTGGTTGTCTGTTCCTTCACCATCTCCAAAGTCTTCTTCTGGTGTCTCTTCACCACATCCTTCATCTCCCTGTAGTGTCTCTTCTGCTCCCGCACGATCAGCTTGTGTTGCCTGAGCTCCTCTAGTGTGGCCGCCTCCATATCTGAACAGGCAGAGACCACACAGTGGAACACAGACTGCACACCATCTTATACTGACAACACACCACCACACACACACACACACACACAACCCCTCCCCCCTTTCTCTCTCTGACCTATCAGAACGCTCTGCACCATGTCTTGGGGCTGTGATGGGGCTGTGACCATTCTCCAAAGGAGCAGATCGTAGGTTGGCTTTTGGCTCAGCAAGCCCGGGTTGATCAGCATTAGCCTCAACCTTTAATACAATAACACAACAACATTAGCAATGTAACAGTACTTCTAAATACTTACATTGTTTTTACTGTCCATAATTTTCAACCAAAAACCCTAGTTTGACCACAAACCTCTTTGCTGGTCTCCTCCTCCCCTTCCTCCAGAGTGAGAGCAGCCAGCTGTTGGGACCGCTGCTCCAGGAGATTCACATACCGGATGGGGTTAGACAGCGCCTCGATTACATCTGCATGCACACACACGCACACACACACACACGCACACACACACACACACACACTAGGGATTAGCCTTGATACCATGTGGACAAACTGAACTCTACACTGGTACTAAGCTTACATAGAGACCTCCAGGTCTAATAGACATTGTCGTATACCAGACCTACCTGCAAAGGTGTCTGGGACATAGTCCTTCACTTCAATGTAGACAAACACAGCAGGCAGAATCAGAGACTGGTTCTTCTCATTCCTCAGGCCGATGTAGCGATAACCTGAGATAGATAAAACACAATTAATAACCTGAGGACAATGGGGACTACAGAGAAAGAGATGACAAACTCATTACAGAGGCAGTGTTTACTGTTTACAGGTAAATAGAATGTTTACCGGGCCGTATGGCTGGCACAGGGATAATACGGTGACCTATGAACTTTCCTTCTTCCTCAAACGCAGCGATTCTCAGAGAGGCCAACGTGGGGAGAACCACCTGCAACAACACAATTATACACAGTCATACATGGATATACTTTAACATTATACACAATTATACAGTTAAAAAAAATACAGTTTTACGCAGTTATACTGTTACACTTCAATATTATACACTTGCGTTCTATGGTTATACAGCTTGTTGAGACCTGAAGATTTCCCTAGGCTTTAGCTCAGAGGGCCAACACAGTCCCATTTTATGGTATGCAGGAGACCTGGTTTCAAACCCAGTCGGTCACTGTTTCTCACCTTCTTGAAAATAATTGGCTCTTCGTCCCAGACTGGGTTGATAGCGTTGCTCTGGGACGTCTTGGTCTTCAGGGCTTTTCTCCTGGTGTCCACAGGAAGACCAAACATGTCCAGCTCTATGTATACACCTACCTTCTTGTCGCTCAGAAACTGGCCTGAGATTATCTGTAGGAGAGAAGCTCATTTCATAACTCTGGTTTAGTCTAAACTAACTGGTTAATTAGTTAACCACAGTGTGTTGTGTTATGGTATTTTGTAACTCGTACCTTGACAGTGTTGGCCACTATGCCGTCCACGGTGCTCTCAGCGAACGGGTCAAAGTGTTTGTCTGGTCTTCTCATGAACTCTGGTTTCAGTCTGTAGCCGCTCTTCCCATTGTATTCATACATGCCCAGGTTCAACTGCATAGTCAGGTCTGGGAGAGAGAGCAAGAGAGAGAGGTCAGGGGGAGGTCAGAGGTTAAGAGAGGTCAATGGTTATAGGTCAAGTAATCAGTGCTGCCTCACCTATAGTTTGTGAACAATTGCTTTTATTAGATCACATCCAAGGCAACACAATCAAAATGTCTCACCTATAGTTTGGAAGTTGAGTGCCACCAGCTGGCAGCCAGCGTTCCAGAAGAGTTGTGGCATGTAGTTGGAGGAGTCAACCCTCGTGCCTTTAGGGTAAATACGACTCAACTGCTGCTTGTTATATCTGAGAGGACAGGTTAAATACATTTACATGACATTACATTACGGTGAGTAGAGTAGGGCCTTTGTACAGTCACCTGCTTTGATGAGACTCAACTGGAGCTATTCTTTAATGGAATAAGCTAAGATAGAGCAACGTGACCCTTGAGAGGAAAGTAATCAATAACACGACAAACTAATACTGGAGTTGAGTTAGGGTTCAGGGTTATAGTTGGGGTTATTTAGAGGTCAGCTGAATCTTAGAAAACAATTGGAAAACAAGAAAACAATTGGTAACACACTACGCCGTGAAGGACTGAAATCCTGCAGCGCCCGCAAGGTCCCCCTGCTCAAGAATACATATACAGGCCCGTCTGAAGTCTACCAATGAACATTGAATGACTCAGAGGACAACTGGTGAAAGTGTTGTGGTCAGATGAGACCAAAATGGAGCTCTTTGACATCAACTCAACTCGCCGTGTTTGGAGGAGGAGGAATGCTGCCTATGACCAAGAACACCATCTCCACCGTCAAACATGGAGGTGGAAACATTATGCTAAGGGGACAGGACAACTTCACCGCATCAAAGGGACGATGGACTGGGCCATGTACCGTCAAATCTTGGGTGAGAACCTCCTTCCCTCAGCCAGGGCATTGAAAATGGGTCGTGGATGGGTATTCCAGCATGACAATGACCCAAAACACAAGACAACAAAGGAGTGGCTCAAGAAGAAGCACATTAAGGTCCTGGAGTGGCCTAGCCAGTCTCCAGACCTTAATCCCATAGAAAATCTGTGGAGGGAGCTGAAGGTTCGAGTTGCCAAACGTCAGCCTCGAAACCTTAATGACTTGGAGAAGATCTGCAAAGAGGAGTGGGACAAAATCCCTCCTGAGTTGTGTGCAAACCTGGTGGCCAACTACAAGAAACGTCTGACCTCTGATTGCCAACAAGGGTTTTGCCACCAAGTACTAAGTCCTGTTTTGCAGAGGGGTCAAATACTTATTTCCCTCATTAAAATGCAAATCATTTTATAACATTTTTGACATGCGTTTTCTGGATTTTTTTGTTATTCTGTCTCTCACTGTTCAAATAAACCTACTATTAAAATTATAGACTGATCATTTCTTTGTAAGTGGGCAAACATACAAAATCAGCAGGGGATCAAATACTTTTCCCCCCCACTGTACACACACACACACACACACACACACACACTTATAAATATACATACACACAGATACACACACACATTTATAAATATACATACACTGTCACGTTCTGACCAGTAAAGGGGTTATTTGTTATTGTAGTTTGGTCAGGACGTGGCAGGGGGTGTTTGTTTTATGTGGTTCGGGGTTTGTTGGGTTATGTTATTATGTAAGAGGGGTGTTTGTTTAGAGTGTTCCGGGGCTATGTTCTTGTTAGTTTATTTATATGTTAGTTCTAGTCGTTCTATGTCTATGTTTAGTTTATGGGCTTGACCTTCAATTGGAAGCAGCTGCTCCTCGTTGCTTCTAATTGAAGGTCTTATTTAGGAGGGGTGTTTTTTCTATGGTATTTGTGGGTAGTTGTCTCCTGTTTAGTGTCTGAGCACCTGATAGGACTGTTAGTGTCGTTCGTTTGTATACGTGATTTGTTTGTTTTTCCTTCTTCACATTAAAAAGAAGATGAGTATACACGTTCCCGCTGCGTTTTGGTCTGATCATTACGACACCCGTTACAGATACACACACACCACATTTATAAATATGCATACACACAGATACACACACACCACATTTATAAATATGCATACACACAGATACACACACACACACACATTTATAAATATGCATAAACACAGATACACACACACACACCACATTTATAAATATACATACACACAGATGAAGTAGATTTGTCATCAGCTTCCAAGTGCGATAGTGTGCGAGTCAACAAATTATAGGTGTGTGCGTGCGTGCACGTTTGTTTGTGTACCTGTGAGGTAGGTGTTGTGTGAGGAGTTGATGAAGTAGTGAGACAGAGGGAAGGTCATGTCTTCAGACTGGTCTAGCTTCTCAGGAGGAATCACTCCGTTCTCATCAGACACCAGGTATCTGCTGAATCCCTCCAATGTGATCAGCCCTACAGGCACACACACACACACACACACACACACACACACACACACACACACACACACACACACACACACACACACACACACACAAAGGAGGGTTATATACACTCATACAATCATGCACACACTCAAGTTTACACCCAGGCACAAATGCATGCACACAAAACACACACACCTTGCTTGAGCAGGCTCTGGTTGAGTTCATATTTCTCCATCAGGGTCTGTATCTGAGAGGGTCTGAGAGGAGGATACAGAATCTCATTCAGACGAGGATCTCTCTGCCTCTCGTTAATAAACTCTGTCATTTGATCCACCGACAGGTAGGCACCCTTAGCACCCCTGCAGAAAGAGTGAGTGAGAGAGAGTCAGGAATTAGTGACTGTACATACTGCTGAGAGAAGACTGAGCTGAGTTCTGGCCGAGGACAGATGTGGGAGAGAAAGGCTCAGGGTTTAGAGTTGAGGCCAGGAGGTACTGATAGTACTTACTGCTGAGAGAAGACTGAGCTGAGTTCTGGTCGAGGACAGATGTGGGAGAGAAAGGGTCAGGGTTTAGAGTTGAGGCCAGGAGGTACTGATAGTACTTACTGCTGAGAGAAGACTGAGCTGAGTTCTGGTCGAGGACAGATGTGGGAGAGAAAGGGTCAGGGTTTAGAGTTGAGGCCAGGAGGTACTGATAGTACTTACTGCTGAGAGAAGACTGAGCTGAGTTCTGGTCGAGGACAGATGTGGGAGAGAAAGGGTCAGGGTTTAGAGTTGAGGCCAGGAGGTACTGATAGTACTTACTGCTGAGAGAAGACTGAGCTGAGTTCTGGTCGAGGACAGATGTGGGAGAGAAAGGGTCAGGGTTTAGAGTTGAGGCCAGGAGGTACTGATAGTACTTACTGCTGAGAGAAGACTGAGCTGAGTTCTGGTCGAGGACAGATGTGGGAGAGAAAGGGTCAGGGTTTAGAGTTGAGGCCAGGAGGTACTGATAGTACTTACTGCTGAGAGAAGACTGAGCTGAGTTCTGGTCGAGGACAGATGTGGGAGAGAAAGGGTCAGGGTTTAGAGTTGAGGCCAGGAGGTACTGATAGTACTTACTGCTGAGAGAAGACTGAGCTGAGTTCTGGTCGAGGACAGATGTGGGAGAGAAAGGGTCAGGGTTTAGAGTTGAGGCCAGGAGGTACTGATAGTACTTACTGCTGAGAGAAGACTGAGCTGAGTTCTGGTCGAGGACAGATGTGGGAGAGAAAGGGTCAGGGTTTAGAGTTGAGGCCAGGAGGTACTGATAGTACTTACTGCTGAGAGAAGACTGAGCTGAGTTCTGGTCGAGGACAGATGTGGGAGAGAAAGGGTCAGGGTTTAGAGTTGAGGCCAGGAGGTACTGATAGTACTTACTGCTGAGAGAAGACTGAGCTGAGTTCTGGTCGAGGACAGATGTGGGAGAGAAAGGGTCAGGGTTTAGAGTTGAGGCCAGGAGGTACTGATAGTACTTACTGCTGAGAGAAGACTGAGCTGAGTTCTGGTCGAGGACAGATGTGGGAGAGAAAGGGTCAGGGTTTAGAGTTGAGGCCAGGAGGTACTGATAGTACTTACTGCTGAGAGAAGACTGAGCTGAGTTCTGGCCGAGGACATAGGTGGGAGAGGAAAGATCTGTAAACGTCAGGGGTGAAGTCCTCAAGGGGAATAGAGTTGCTCTGCAGAGGAACACAAATACCACTGAGATGAGTCAGGTCTCAAGAAGTGATGATTTTAACAGTTGGCTTGAATGTGGGAGGAAAGAACTACCACTTAAAATACCACCAGTACTACCAGTTTCAATATTGTATAGTTTGTTATATTGTGTAATATTCCATAGTTATAATGTATACCCGTCCAAAGGGTAAGTTGCAGTGTTCCAAGGCTGTCTCTACTCTCTTTTTGTCTGCTGAGAACATGCGGACGATGCTGGGTAAAAGGAGCGGGACATGCACAATATCAATCAATCACATCCTACAGAATTCACAGGAAGTTAATCAGCAGACATGGGAGTGATGATCAGTGTCCGAAGGGATGGGCCCTGAGCAAAGTGCTGCAATAGAGAATGATAGAGGCCTCTAGTGGCCAAAAGGCCGTTTTGGCATTGGCAGCGCCATTCAGGGCTTCCACCATGCGTCCACCATTTTAAAGTAGTCAAAGTAGTTAACTGGGTCGGGATTCCTATGGGTTATACCTCCATTGGCGCTGCCCATGCTGTCACAGACGCTATAATGGCACAGATATAAAGATGAGTCCTCTATCTATCTCTATGAGCGCTGCACAGATTCACAAAACTTGATCCCATAATTAGTGGTTATTTAGGATACAAGGTGATTTAAATAGATCAGTGATTCTGCACAACGCCTTGCTCAGGACGACCCCCTAAAAATATTGAGGAACCAATGGGATTTACTCACTTCTTCACTGGGATCCGCCCCTCTGAGTTTGGCTGCAAGGTCACTGTGACGTACCTGTTAGAGAAAGATTGGGAAAAAGGGAGCGAGAAAGTGAAGAATAAACACTCCTCTGTGACGCCTACATTTCCAGTGATCTCCATCGCCATCACCAATCAGGCTGACACCAACGTTTCCCTTTAAAGCTGGAATCCGTAGCGGTGAAACTGACACTTCCGTTTACGATATTAC
The DNA here is from genome assembly GCF_965601325.2 of Salmo salar. Taxonomy (NCBI): domain Eukaryota; kingdom Metazoa; phylum Chordata; class Actinopteri; order Salmoniformes; family Salmonidae; genus Salmo; species Salmo salar. Next base: position 26,570,151 of record NC_138299.1, read on the forward strand.
AACAACAAAGACGTTGCTTAAAACAACGAACACTGTTGTTTCTCCTTTGGACAACATTGCACCTCATTGCATGATAGAACAGAAATGTTACCATGACGCTGGATGCTCCTTTCCTCCTTTCATGAACAAAACCAAAACAATAACAAATATCCCTGGGAGGACCACTGTTTAACCTACTGCAGATTCAGCCCCAAAATGAATTTTCCTGATAGACTCACGCTTTCTCCAGACTGGTTTCTCTGTTCATGTTGTGACTCAGCAGGTTGGAGGCCAGAGAGAACAGCTCCTCAGCCCACTCCTATACAACACAAAGAGAGAAAGGAACAGTCTCTGTGTGTGTGTGTGTGTGTGTGTGTGTGTGTGTGTGTGTGTGTGTGTGTGTGTGTGTGTGTGTGTGTGTGTGTGTGTGTGTGTGTGTGTGTGTGTGTGTGTGTACCGTGGCCTCTTCCACTTGCAGGGCCATGAAGTTGAGGTATGTAATGTTGACCATGTCCGGTCCTGTAACTATGGTCAACAGACGATTCTCTATACGACCGACCAGGTTCCCCACATCAAGCAGCTCACGCAGCTTCGCCTCCTAGGAAGGACAGCAGGTCAGAAGGTTAGAGGTCAGGGTCAAAGGTTAGACCATGGGTGTTGTCTCCAGTCAGCAAGGGCAAAAAAAAAAATCATTTCCACCTGGTGTTTCATTTATCAGTGTTACTGATTTGTATTGTTAATTGGCTGAATCAGACTCTGAATCAAAGGTAATGATGTAAACCAACAGGAGCTTGATTTGACACACCTGGGTGAAGGGTTTGGATGTCCTGGGGGTTAAGTACCTTTGGTGTTTTGGTGCTCTTCCCTGTTCTGGCATCCTTTATATGGGTGATGTCTAAAAACTCTGTCTCCTACAGGAGAGAGAGAGAGAGTAAAGACGAGAGAAGGAGTGAGAGGGATGTTATAATATTCATCACTCACTCTAACACACACACACACACACACACACAGGGACACACACACAGGCGCTAATCAACACACACACACACAGGGTGACTAAGCCCAGCAAGAAGCAGGATACACAGTAGGAGTCCCAACGTGAGAGATAGCATGGTGTCATCTCCTCTGTGTGTCTATATCTGTGTGTCTATATCTGTGTGTCTATGTCTGTGTGTCTATGTCTGTGTATGTGTGCATGTGCATGTGTGTACCTTGTTCTGATCGGTCCAGTGAAGAAAGTATCCGTGTGGATCCACAGTCGGGGTGATGGGAGTCACTGTGGAGAGATCCTGACCACATGGAGACAGATATTAGCACACACACACACACACACTTGACGTTGGTGGTTGTGATAACGTATGTAATGTGCATTTGAATATATTGTATTGTGATTTCAGTGTGTGTGTGTGTGTTTGAAGCTGAGTTGGGTTTGAATAAGGCATTGCATAAGCATGAATCACTCTGGTCCCGAATGACCTTTCTACTAAGAAATATATAGCGACACACGCACACCCACGCACAATGCATATAATGCCCTCCCCCACCCTCCATTCAGCAAATCGGACTACGATTCCATCTTGCTCCTGCCCTCCTATAGGCAGAAACTCAAACAGGAAGCACCCATGGTGAGGACTATTCCAACGCTGGTCTGACCAATCGGAATCCACGCTTCAAGATTGTTTTGATCACGCGGACTGGGATATGTTCAGAGTAGCTTCAGAAAATAATATCGACACACATACCGATACGGTGACTGAGTTTATCAGGAAGTGTATAGGAGGTGTTGTACCCACTGTGACTATTAAAACCTACCCTAACCAGAAACCGTGGATAGATGGGAGCATTCGCGCAAAACTGAAAGCGCACACCTTCGCATTTAACCAGGGCAAGAAGACTGGGAATATGGAAGAATACAAACAGTGTGGTTATTCCCTCCGCAAAGCAATCAAACAGGCTAAACGTCGGTATAGGGACAAAGTTAAGTCCCAGTTCAACGGCTCAGACACCAGTCGTATGTGGCAGGGTCTACAGACAATCACGGATTATAAAAGGAAAACCAGACACGTCGTGGACACCGACGTCTTGCTTCCGGACAGGCTGAACACCTTCTTCGCTTGCTTTGAGGATAATACAGTGCCACTGACGTGGCCCGCTACCAAGGACTGTGGGTTCTCCTTCTCCGTGGCCGACTTGAGTAAGACGTTTAAGCGTGTTAACCCTCGCAAGGCTGCCGGCCCAGATGGTATCCCTAGCCGCGTCCTCAGAGCATGCGCAGACCAGCTGGCTGGTGTGTTCACAGATATATTCACTCTCTCCCTATCCCAGTCTGTTGTCCCCACATGCTTCAAGATGGCCACCATTGTCCCTGTACCTAAGAAAGCAAAGGTAATTGAACTAAATGACTATCGCCTCGTAGCACTCACCTCTGTGATCATGAAGTGTTTTGATAGACTAGTCAAGGATCATATCACCTCCACCTTACCTGCCACACCTAGACCCACTTCAATTTGCTTACCGCCCCAATAGAACCACAGACGATGCAATCGCCACCACACTGCACACTGCCCTGTCCCATCTGGACAAGAGGAATACCTATGTAAGAATGCTGTTCATTGACTAGAGCTCAGCATTCAACACCATAGTACCCTCCAAGCTTATCATCAAGCTCGAGGCCCTGGGTCTGAACCCCGCCTTGTGCAACTGGGTCCTGGACTTCCTGACGGGCCGCCCCCAGGTGATGAAGGCACGAAACAACACCTCCTCTTCGCTGATCCTCAACACTGGGGCCCCACAAGGCTGCGTGCTCAGTCCCCTCCTGTACTCCCAGTTCACCCATGATTGCGTGGCCAAGCACGCCTCCAACTCAATCATCAAGTTTGCAGATGACACAACAGTAGTAGGCTTGATTACAAACTGAAATGGTCCACCAACATAGACAGTGTGTGAACCCTCACAAACAGATGCACAATTGAGAGCATCCTGTCGGGCTGTATCACCGCCTGGTACGGCAACTGCACCGCCCACAACCGCAATGCTCTCCAGAGGGTGATGCAGTCTGCCCAATGCATTACCGGCAGCAAACTTCCCGCCCTCCTGGACACCTACAGCACCCGATGCTATAGGAGGCCAAGAAGATCATCAAGGACATCAACCACCCGAGCCACTGCCTGTTCACTCTGCTATCATCCAGAAGGCGAGGTCAGTACAGGTGCATCAAAGCTGGGACCGAGAGACTGAAAAACAGCTTCTATCTCAGTACAACAGTTTTCAGCTGTGCTAACATAATTGCAAAAGGGATTTCTAATGATCAATTAGCCTTTTGAAAATGATCAACTTGGATTAGCTAACACAATGTACCATTGGAACACAGGAGTGATGGTTGCTGATAATGGGCCTCTGTACGCCTATGTAGATATTCCATAAAAAAATCAGCCGTTTCCAGCTACAATAGTCATGTACAACATTAACAATGTCTACACTGTATTTCTGATTAATTTGATGTTATTTTAATGGACAAAAAATGTGCTTTTCTTTCAAAAACAAGGACATTTGTAAGTGACCCCAAACTTTGGAACGGTAGTGTATATATATTCTTAATCCATTCCTTACGTAGATTTACTTGTATTTTGGGTATGTGAGGTGAAACTGTTAGATTTTACTTGTTAGATATTGCTGCACTGTCGGAGATATAAGCACATGCGTTTCGCTACACCCGCAATAACGTCTGCTAAACACGTGTATGTGACCAATACATTTTTATTTGATTTGACACACACACACACACACACACACTCTCTCTTTTAGGTGGTGGAACATCTTGGCTAATTGAGGAGGGATTTAAACCATGGCAGTTACCATAGCAACATGCCAGCACATTTCTCTGTATCCATGCTCTGTGCTTAAAACCTTCAACATACCAACACACTTAGACACACTCTCGCAAACACACACACTCTTGCAAACACACACACACGCAGCAACTACGTTGAAACATATTTGCAGCCAACATTACATGCGCAATCACAACCACAAACGTCAAGTGTGTGCACATTTTTATCTTAAATGTCTGACACTTCTCGCTGCTAAAATCAGCACAAACTACACACACACACACACACACAGAGACACACCGTCACACACCCACTGATACTCACATCGTCCCATTTCATGAAGCGGCTGCCGTTCTTCAGAGTATCGGGGACGGTCAGCGGTTTGAGCTTCAGAGCATGTGTCCCTGGCTGAGCCCCTGCCATAGTACACACACACCTCCAACCTGCTGCGCCAGAAGTCCTCTTTAACCTGCCTTCTAGTCTTTCTCCTCTCCTGTCTTGCTCTCCTCTTCTCTCCTCTTTAGTCAGTAGACTGAGAGGGTTGGATGATAGTGATCTGGTAGTTACATCACTGAAACAAGCTGCATATCTGTCTACAATCAACAGTCTCCTTTGTCCTGTCTAGTCAGTTCTTCTGTCCTACTGTACTAGCTGAATAATGTCTTAGGGTTATCCTTGTAGTATCCCTGTCCTCTTGCATACCTAGTGTATAACTGGATAATATAGTACTAGCTGCATAATGCCTTGTTCTATCTGTCTGCTCGCTCTCTTTGAGACAGAACTGCTACTGCCTCTCCACACTGACTCACTCTGACATGCTTATTGAGCCTGCACGCCCACACACACACAAAGACACAGAGAGAGAGAATATAAAACCAAATAGACAGTTTTTGGATCCATAATAAGTCTATTTTCATGTATGTAATTTCTGATGAAATAATCCTGAAAGACAGTAGAGGGTTTGGCTCACACGTACAGGACCACACCATAAGACCATACATACCTGTACAGGTTTTCCAGCATGGGTGGTTGAAAGGGTTTGAATCCTAAACAACTTGACCTGTGGTTGGTGTGTGTGTGCAGGACTACTGCAGGAGCTATTTCAGCTCTAACTCTCCCACTCCATCCTCACGTGGTGAAGAGCCGTGAGTGTGTGGGCGAGCTACAGCATGTATGTAGTTGATATGGTGTGTGTGTGTGTGTGGTTGATATGGTGTGTATGTGTGTGGTTGATATGGTGTGTATGTGTGTGGTTGATATGGTGTGTATGTGTGTGGTTGATATGGTGTGTATGTGTGTGGTTGATATGGTGTGTATGTGTGTGGTTGATATGGTGTGTATGTGTGTGGTTGATATGATGTGTATGTAGGTTGATATGGTGTGTATGTGTGTGGTTGATATGATGTGTATGTAGTTGATATGGTGTGTATGTGTGTGGTTGATATGATGTGTAGTGTAGATGATATGGTGTGTATGTGTGTGGTTGATATGGATGTGTATGTAGTTGATATGGTGTGTATGTGTGTGGTTGATATGATGTGTATGTAGTTGATATGGTGTGTATGTGTGTGGTTGATATGGTGTGTATGTAGATGATATGGTGTGTATGTGTGTGGTTGATATGGTGTGTATGTAGATGATATGGTGTGTATGTGTGTGGTTGATATGGTGTGTATGTAGATGATATGGTGTGTATGTGTGTGGTTGATATGGTGTGTATGTAGATGATATGGTGTGTATGTGTGTGGTTGATATGGTATGTGTGTGTGTGGTTGATATGGTGTGTGTGTGTGTGGTTGATATGGTGTGTATTTCACCTTTATTTAACCAGGTAGGCAAGTTGAGAACAAGTTCTCATTTACAATTGTGACCTGGCCAAGATAAAGCAAAGCAGTTCGACACATACAACAACACAGAGTTACACATGGAGTAAAACAAAACATACAGTCAATAATACAGTAGAAAAATAAGTCTATATACAATGTGAGCAAATGAGGTGAGATAAGGGAGGTAAAGGCAAAAAAAGGCCATGGTGGCAAAGTAAATACAATATAGCAAGTAAAACACTGGAATGGTAGATTTGCAGTAGAAGAAAGTGCAAAGTAGAAATAGAAATAATGGGGTGCAAAGGAGCAAAATAAATAAAATAAATAAATACAGTAGGGGAAGAGGTAGTAGTTTGGGCTAAATTATAGATGGGCTATGTACAGGTGCAGTGATCTGTGAGCTGCTCTGGCAGCTGGTGCTTAAAGCTAGTGAGGGAGATGAGTGTTTCCAGTTTCAGAGATTTTTGTAGTTCGTTCAAGTCATTGGCAGCAGAGAACTGGAAGGAGAGATATATCTGCTGGAGCGCGTGCTACAGGTGGGTGCTGCTATGGTGACCAGTGAGCGGAGATAAGGGGGGACTTTACCTAGCAGGGTCTTGTAGATGACCAGGAGCCAGTGGGTTTGGCACCCCAATGGTGGAACAAGCTCCCTCACGACGCCAGGACAGCGGAGTCAATCACCACCTTCCGGAGACACCTGAAACCCCACCTCTTCAAGGAACACCTGGGATAGGATAAAGTAATCCTTCTAACCCCCCCCTTAAAAGATTTAGATGCACTATTGTAAAGTGGTTGTTCCACTGGATATTATAAGGTGAATGCACCAATTTGTAAGTCGCTCTGGATAAGAGCGTCTGCTAAATGACTTAAATGTAAAATGTAAATGAGTATGAAGCGAGGGCCAGCCAACGAGAGTGTACAGGTCGCAGTGGTGGGTAGTATATGGGGCTTTGGTGACAAAACGGATGGCACTGTGATAGACTGCATCCAGTTTATTGAGTAGGGTATTGGAGGCTATTTTGTAAATGACATCGCCGAAGTCGAGGATCGGTAGGATGGTCAGTTTTACGAGGGTATGTTTGGCAGCATGAGTGAAGGATGCTTTGTTGCGAAATAGGAAGCCAATTCTAGATTTAACTTTGGATTGGAGATGTTTGATGTGAGTCTGAGATGTTTGATGCAATGCCAAGCCGACGCTTGGCATTGCGCATGGTGATCTTAGGCTTGTGCGGCTGCTCGGCCATAGAAACCCATTTCATGAAGCATCCGACAAACAGTTATTGTGCTGACGTTGCTTCCAGGGGCAGTTTGGAACTCTGTAGTGAGTGTTGCAAGCGAGAACAGACAATTTTTAGGCGTTACGCGCTTCAGCACTTGGCAGTCCCATTCTGTGAGCTTGTGTGGCCTACCACTTCGCGGCTGAGCCGTTGTTGCTCCTAGACGTTTCCACAGTGCTAAATAGAGAATAGTGTTGTTACAATGTGGATGCAATGATAGACTGGAGAGGAGATGTGAGGTCACACAAACAGGCAGAAAGATTGCCCCTCAGAGCCAAACTGGCAGCCGGCCCAGTGGCTGGGCCTGAGACTCTGGGCCTGAGACTCAAATTGGTAAGGAACATGTTATTTAGTCATTCTATAGAGAAACTTTAGTGGATTCATCTTTTTCTCTGTGGCTTCATTTACGTTGCTGTTATATTCTTCCTCAGATTGTCTGTATTCAAAACTGAGGCCAAGGCTAATGTATTCACTTTAATGAATGTACATTTAAAGTAGTGGATGACCTTTGTATTTGAACTGTGAGAATGTTACTAATATACTGTATGTATGATATAAATATGATTATGGGAATGCAGTACTTAGGGGCCTACTTGCAAACTCAATTAATAAATTACAATGCTGCAAGGATTCTGACACAAACACAAACATCTGCCCACATCACCCACTTCCTTGCTGACCTTCATTGGCTACCTGTCCCTCAAAGCCCTAAATGGCATCGGACCTACCTACCTGTCAGATCTACTCTCCCCCTATGAACCTCCACGCATACGGTCAAGGCATGCCAAACTGTTTCGTGAACCCAGGACCCGGCGCCGAACAATGTAGGACCGTGCCTTTTCCTCCCACGACCCACACCTTTGGAACTCCCTTCCTGACAATCTCAGGGCTGTTCAGACTGTTGGGGCTTTTAAAGCAGGCCTTAAGACTCATCTTTATCGGCTGAACTACACTTCCTCCGAGACTTTGATTGTTATTTTTATGATATGGTTATACACTGAGTATAGCAAACATTAGGAAGACCTTCCTAATATTGAGTTGTACCTACCCCCCTTTTGCTCTCAGAACAGCCTCAATTCATCTGGGCATGGACTCTACAAGGTGTTAAAAGCATTCCACAGGGATGCTGGCACATTTTGACTCCAATGCTTCCCACAGTTGTGTCAAGTTGGCTGGATGTCCTTTAAGTGATGGACCATTCTTGATACACACGGGAAACTGTTGAACATGAAAAATCCAGCAGCGTTGTAGTTCTTTACACAAACCGGTGCGCCTGGCACCTACTACCATACCCCGATCAAAGGCACTTAAATATTTTGTCTTGCACATTCACCCTCTGAATGGCACACATACACAATCCATGTCTCAATTATCTCAAGGCTTAAAAATCCTTTAACCTGTCTTCTCCCCTTCATCTACACTGATTGAAGTAGATTTAACAAGTGACATCAATAAGGGATCATAGCTTTCACCTGGTTAGTCTTCTTACAATAACAGCAAGTATATTGGGCAGACGCTCTACAAAATGCACCCTGATTCGACCATCACAACGGCTCCAACTCAGATGCCTAGGCCACTCCCTGGCCAGCTCCCTCCCACACACTCAGACCTCGTGGCACCAATGGCTGTGCCATTTGATTGTGTTGGCACTCTACCCTACTGAGGTATGTTTCTGTACAATCCTTCCAAGTATATACATTTTATTAGCTGTTCTTTTACTTAGTATAACACATGGCTAAAGTAGCAGTGATATAAATAATGTATCTTTTTGTCCCGCAGGCCATTTGTCCAGAGTGGATTTTCCCATATCCATAAATGGATTTATTAGCATTTTAAAAGACAAAAAAATAAGAATATTTCAGAACATTGCCTGAGGCTGATGCCATGCAGGTGTTTGTACACATGCATATACACACACTTTCATTCAAATGCACACATGTGCACATACACAGACACACACACATGTAAATAGTGCCATACATGCACTCAAACATATTCAGTTGGCCTTGCTGTTATGATTTTTGTTGTCCTTGATGTCTTTTGTTTTTTGCATAGTTGTTTTCTGTTTTCCTTTGTCTTTTTTCTCTTTTGTTCATTTTGTTGGTTGTTGGTGCATGGGGGGGCGGGTGGGTCTTGGGGGTGGGGAATGGAATTATTTAATTTATCAATTTTTCTCTGGGGGGGGGGGGTCTTGGATGGTTGAGGGGCAGGTCTTGGGGAACTGTGGGGGGGATCTTGGAGTGCTGGTGGCCTGGCGGTTGGGAGCTTGGGCCGGTGGCTGATGGATTGCTGGTTCGTGTCCCCGTTTTTGGCCTTGTGGGAGTTCTGTCGACGTGCCCTTGAGCAGGGCGTTGACCCTGGTTGCTTCTGCGTGTCGCTCTGGAGGGAGTCTGTTAGATGACTAATGTGATGTAGTTATTGAGCGGCTTCACTGCAAGTATATTGTATGTTTTAAATATTCAATTTAAAAAAAAGAACATTTCAGAATTGAAAAAATAATTTGGTGACAGTGAATAAAAAACTCAAGCATATCCCTCTCTCTGTCATGTTCACATTGTTTTGATATGTGTTCTATCATAATTTACATGCCCATTGTGTGTGCATTGCTATACATTACATACTGTACAGATCAGTGTATTTTATACATATCTTTCAAAAATATATTTAAAAACAACTAGCACTTCCCAAATGTAAAAATATTTTTTTGTTTGGGGACAGACAGGCAGACACTGTAACTGTTTGCTCATATAAATTATAAAGTTACAAATCATTAGGGACAGGGTTATAGGGCCACTAATTTGTATTAAGGCCTTCTCATTCAGATTCCCATTAATCAACAGAGGGACACCTAAGTTTAATTTCACCATTTCCCATATGTGTGGCCATTCCGTTATGCCTTTTAGAATAGAGACACCAATAAAGGTTGGTTAATCATTTTTCACTACTTTTAGATCCATCTGTCTGCGGTATATCAGACCACCTTAAAAAAAACACACACACGCACGCACGCACAAACATACACAAACATTGACACACGCACACACTTCAGGTTGTTAGATGAGTCGGTCGACCTTAAAAAAATCCCTGTTTCTGTTACTTCCGTGTTTAGCGTTCTAGGCAGTTTTCGTTTCGGAAAAGCAACATGGCGCAGCTGAAAACAAAACGTTCCTGTAAACTGTTATGTCAAACTAATTCACCTTCATGTAAATTATCATGTAGTCAGCTTTTCCAACCACTCCTCTCAATAATATTAGTCAGCTCCATCGCAAGTTCTGCTGTAGTAGAAACAGAGGCAGGCGTCCTGACAATAACAGATGCTAACTGGACGGTCACTATGGATGGCGAGTGGATGATAAAGTTGTGAGTACAGTACGAAGTCGGAGTGATGATCTGATGTATGCATGTTTGGCGGAAGAAGAAAACGGGAGGGGGGAAGGAGGAGATATATAATTGAAGCTATTAAGTGCCGAATAAGATTTTAGAGTAAAACTTTTGGTTTAGGTCCAGAGTGAGCGTATTCTATTCCAATAATTCAGATGGTTCATGTTGAAGCTGTTGGAACATTGCATGTGAAACTATGCTATCTTCAACCTATATAGATCACGCCAACGTATTTTCCTGACGTTGAAACCAGGTTCATTTTCAGTTCTGAACGAAATGCTGGAAGGGGGGCTGGGTGAAAACATTTGGGAACCCTGCTCTACTGTACTGAACTATACTTTCTGTCCAAATAGTGAATCATAGACGTCTATGATTGATTCAGATTTGGTCAGATTTGGTTTTTAGAACACCTGACTTGTGCCCTGAACACCACCCACCTGTAGAATCTCCATAATGACCATAGACAAAGTGTGTGTGTGTGTGTGTGTGTATAGTGTTGCTCCCTGGTGCCCGGCATGTGCCCAGCTGAAGGAGCAGTGGGAGAGATTCTCCAGCCTGGCAGCAGCCATGGGGGTTTCTGTAGGAGAAGTGGACGTCACTGAACAGCCTGGTATGGAAATATTATGAAGTTGATCCTGTTGGCTCTTACTGTCCTCAATATTGTCTTCTCCCCGCTGTGTGAGATGCAATGCCATACCGAGTCTCCTTCTAACCACCCATCTCTCCTTTCTCTCGTGTGTGTGTGTGTGTGTGTGTGTTTCTTTTCTCTCAGGTCTCAGTGGACGGTTTTTGGTTACCACACTGCCAACCATTTTCCAGTTAGTATCTCAGTTAACCTCTGACCCTGTCCTTTGATCCATGACCTCTAACCTTTCTAACTCTGTATACAGTATTTATCTGTGTGTGTGTATTCTACAGTGTAAAGGAGGGTAGCGTGAGGAGGTATGTGTCTGTCCGTGAGGCGGAGGAGTTCCATGCGTATGTCTCTAACAGGAGGTGGGAGGAGGTGGAACCACTGCCTTCATGGAAGTCTCCTACTTCTCCTCTGTAAATATACACACCATATACAATACCAGTCGAAAGTTTGGACACACCTACTCATTCCAGGGTTTCATTTTTTTTTAAACTATTTTCTACATTGTAGAATACTAGTGAAGACATCAAAACTATGAAATAACACATATGGAATCATGTAGTAACCAACTAGCTTCATGAGGAATGTTTTCCAACAGTCTTGAAGGAGTTCCCACATATGCTGAGCGCTTGTTGGCTGCTTTTCCTTCACTCTGCGGTCCGACTCATCCCCAAAGCACCATCACACCTCCTCAATGCTTCACGGTGGGAACCACACATGCAGAGATCATCCGTTCACCTACTCTGTGTCTCACAAAGACACGGCGGTTGGAACCAAAAATCTCAAATTTGGACTCAGACCAAAAGACAGATTTCCACCGGTCTAATGTCCAATCCTTGTGTTTCTTGGCCCAAGCAAGTCTCTTCTTATTATTGGTATCGTTTAGTAGTGGTTTCTTTGCAGCAATTCGACCATGAAGGCCTGATTCACTCAGTCTCCTCTGAACAGTTGATGTTGAGATGTGTCTGTTTCCAGGGTTGGGTAGGTTACTTTCTAAATGTAATCTGTTACAGTTACTAGTTACCTGTCCAAAATTGTAGTCAGTAACATAATTTTTGGATTACCCAAACTCAGTAACGTAATCTAATTACATTCCGTTACATTTAGATTTATTTCCCCTTAAGAGGCATTAGAAGACAAAAATGTATGTTACCAATTGAATGACATCTATTGCAGGATAAATCAATGTTTAAGTTTACATAGTTGTCCATATATGGATGTTAAAATGTACTTTAAGGGTTGGTTTACATTTACAATGTTTACAAACATTGGGATAAAACAAGCTTATATTGTGTTCTGATGGAGTATGACAGTTGAACTAAGCTCATGAGGGATTTATAAGTTATACAGTTGAAGTCAGAAGTTTACATACACATTAGCCAAATACATTTAAACTCAGTTTTTCACAATTCCTGACATTTAATCTTAGTAAAATTTCCCTGTCTTAGGTCAGTTAGGATCAACACTTAATTTAAGAGTGTGAAATGTCAGAATAATAGTAGAGAGAATTATTTATTTCAGCTTTTATTTCTTTCATCACATTCCCAGTGGGTCAGAAGTTTACATATCCTCAATTAGTATTTGAAAGCATTACCTTTAAATTGTTTAACTTGGGTAAAACGTTTCAGGTAGCCTTCCACAAGCTTCCCACAATAAGTTGGGTGAATTTTGGCCCATTCCTCCTGACAGAGCTAGTGTAACTGAGTCAGGTTTTTAGGCCTCCTTGCTCGCACACGCTTTTTCAGTTCTGCCCACAAATTTTCTATGGGATTGAGGTCAGGGCTTTGTGATGGCCACTCCAATACCTTGACTTTGTTCTCCTTAAACCATTTTGCCACAACTTTAGGGTCATTGTCCATTTGGAAGACCCATTTGCGACCAAGCTTTAACTTCCTGACTGATGTCTTGAGATGTTGCTTCAATATATCCACATCGTTTTCCTCCCTCATGATGCAATCTATTTTGTGAAGTGCACCAGTCCCTCCTGCAGCAAAGCACCCCCATAACATGATGCTGCCACCCCCGTGCTTCACGGTTGGGATGGTGTTCTTTGGCTTGCAAGCCTCCCCCTTTTTCCTCCAAACATAACAATGGTCATTATGGCCAAACAGTTCTATTTTTGTTTCATCAGACCAGAGGACATTTCTCCAAAAAGTACTGTCTTTGTCCCCATGTGCAGTTGCAAACCGTAGTATGGCTTTTTTATGGCGGTTTTGGAGCAGTGACTTCTTCCTTGCTGAGCAGCCTTTCAGGTTATGTCTATATAGGACTCGATTTACTGTGAATATAGATACTTTTGTACCCGTTTCCTCCGGCATCTTCACAAGGTCCTTTGCTGTTGTTCTGGGATTGATTAGCACTTTTCGCACCAAAGTACGTTCATCTATAGGAGACGCGTCTCCTTCCTGAGCGGTATGACGGCTGCGTGGTCCCATGGTGTTTATACTTGCGTACTATTGTTTGTACAGATGAACGTGGTACCTTCAGGCATTTGCAAATTGCTCCCAAGGATGAATTTGTGGAGATCTACAATTATTTTCTGAGGTCTTGGCTGATTTCTTTTGATTTTCCCATGATGTCAAGCAAAGAGGCACTGATTTTGAAGGTAGGCCTTGAAATACATCCACAGGTACACCTCCAATTGACTCAAATTATGTCAATTAGCCTATCAGAAGCTTCTAAAGCCATGACATCATTTTCTGGAATTTTCCAAGCTGTTTAAAGGTACAGTCAACTTAGTGTATGTAAACTTCTGACCCACTGGAATTGTGATACAGTGAATTAAAAGTGAAATAATCTGTCTGTAAACAATTGTTGGAAAAATGACTTGTTTCATGCACAAAGTAGATGTCCTAACCGACCGTCCAAAACTGTAGTTTGTTAACAAGACATTTGTGGAGTGGTTGAAAAACGAGTTTTAATGACTCCAACCTAAGTGTATGTAAACTTCCGACTTCAACTGTATTCTTCAAGAGTCAATTGATATAATTTATAAATCCAGAAATGGATGTAGCAACTACAGATTGCCCCTTTACGTCTATCAAAGGTGTGCAAGTTTGAGCATGTGTCCATTAGGTTAGATTGAGCAATAAAAGCCCCACTTTTATTCCATAGGCTGGGATCCGCACTATGCAGCGGTTGCAAGAGTGCATTTTTCACTGGCTGTCTGTCCACTGGTTTCAAAAACAATGATTAACAGGCAGCTTAAACTTCTTGAATTCAACGATTATTGGGTTGAAATACACATTTAGATTTATGAACAACCATCCACAACAACCGCAAATAGCTAAATGAGAGAGCAGCAGTGTGATTCACATCAATGCGCTATGTAGATATCAATAATAAGTTATATCCGTATCGCCGTAGACTACATTATTACTGTCATCTTTACCTCCAAGCGTTTATTCAAGTTGGATAATATTTTGATGCCGACAGCAGTCGCACCATTGGAAGACAGCTTGGACTGTAGCCTGCAAAAGCCTATTCCTGCTCTTTTCCCGCGATCCAGCAAACACATTTAGTGTATCATCACAGCGGTCTCTGACTTGTGGTCAGACTCGCTCATGTGCAACAAACTTAAACTTGTGCCTTTTTTCCATGCTGATTTGAATGTCATTGAGATAACAGAGAAGTGTCTTAGATTTATTTTCACAAACATCTTTCCTGAATTTAAAAGTAATCATCTAGTTTTTCAAAAGTATCTATAATCTGATTAGAATATTTTTTGCTGGTAGCGTAACTGATTACATGTAATCCATTACTCCCCAATCCTGTCTGTTACTTGAACTCTGTGAAGCATTTATTTGGGCTGAGGTGCAGATAACTCTAATGAACTTATCCTCTGCAGCAGAGGTAACTCTGGGTCTTCCTTTCCTGTGGTGGTCCTCATGAGAGCCAGTTTCATCATAGCGCTTAATGGTTTTTGTGACTGCACTTGAAGAAACTTTCAAAGTTCTCAACATTTTCCAGATTGACTGACCTTCATATCTTAAAGTAATGATGGACTGTTGTTTCTCTTTGCTTATTTGAGCTGTTCTTGCCATAATATGGACTTGGTCTTTTACCAAATAGGGCTATCTTCTGTATACCACCCCTACCTTGTCAAAACACAACTGATTGGCTCAAACGCATTAAGAAGGAAAGAAATTCCACAAATGTACTTTTAACAAGGCACACCTGTTAATTGAAATGCATTCAAATCAAATTAAATGTATTTGTCACATACACATGGTTAGCAGGTGTTAATGCAAGTGTAGCGAAATGCTGGTGCTTCTAGTTCCGACCATGCAGTAATATATAACAAGTAATCTAACCTAACAATTTCACAACAACTACCTTATACACACAAGTGTAAAGGAATAAATACGAATATGTACATACAAATATATAAATGAGTGATGGCCGAACGGCATAGGCAAGATGCAGTAGATAGTATAGAGTACAGTATATACATATGAGATGAGTAGTGTAGGGTATGTAAGCATTATATAAAGTGGTATAGTTTAAAGTGACTAGTGATACATTTAATTACATCAGATGGCAAGATGCAGTAGATGGTATAGCGTACAATATATACATAAGAGATGAGTAATGTAGGGTAAGTAAACATTATATAATATAAAGTGGCTAGTGATAAATTGATTACATCAATTTTACCATTATTAAAGTGGGTGGAGTTGAGTCAGTATGTTGGCAGCAGCCACTCAATGTTAGTGATGGCTGTTTAACAGTCTGATGGCCTTGAGATAGAAGCTGTTTTTCAGTCTCTCGGTCCCCGCTTTGATGCACCTGTACTGACCTCGCCTTCTGGATGATAGCGGGGTGAACAGGCAGTGGCTCAGGAGGTTGTTGTCCTTGAAGATCTTTTTGGCCTTCCTGTGACATCGGGTGGTGTAGGTGTCCTGGAGGGCAGGTAGTTTGCACCCGGTGATGCGTTGTGCAGACCTCACTACCCTCTGGAGAGCCTTCTGGTTATGGGCGGAGCAGTTGCCGTACCAGGCGGTGACACAGCCCGACAGGATGCTCTCGATTGTGCATTTGTAAAAGTTTGAGTGTTTTTGGTGACAAGCCGAATTTCTTCAGCCTCCTGAGGTTGAAGAGGCGCAGCCGTGCCTTCTTCACCGCGCTGTCTGTGTGGGTGGACCATTTCAGTTTGTCTGTGATGTGTACGCCGAGGAACTTAAAACTTTCCACCTTCTCCACTACTGTCCCATCAATGTAGATAGGGGGCTGCTCCCTCTGCTGTTTCCTGAAGTCCACGATCATCTCCTTTGTTTTGTTGACATTGAGTGTGAGGTTATTTTCCTGACACCACACTCTGAGGGCCCTCACCTCCTCCCTGTAGGCCGTCTCGTCATTGTTGGTAATCAAGCCTACCACTGTAGTGTCGTCTGCAAACTTGATGATTGAGTTGGAGGCGTGCATGGCCACACAGTTGTGGGTGAACAGGGAGTACAGTAGAGGGCTGAGAACGCACCCTTGTGGGGACCCAGTGTTGAAGATCAGCGGGGTGGAGATGTTGTTACCTACCCTCGCCACCTGGGGGCGGCCCGTCAGGAAGTCCAGGACCCAGTTGCACAGGGCGGGGTTGAGACCCAGGGTCTCGAGCTTAATGACGAGTTTGGAGAGTACTATGGTGTTAAATGCTGAGCTGTAATCGATGAACAGCATTCTTCCATAGGTATTGCAGTGTGATGACGATTGCGTCGTCTGTGGACCTATTGTGGCGGTAAGCAAATTGGAGTGGGTCTAGGGTGTCGGGTAGGTTGGAGGTGATATGGTCCTTGACTAGTCTCTCAAAGCACGTCATGATGACGGAGGTGAGTGCTACGGGGCGATAGTCATTTAGCTCAGTTACCTTAGCTTTCTTGGGAACAGCAGACTGGGATAAGGATTGATTGAATATGTCTGTAAACACACCAGCCAGCTGGTCTGCGCATGCTCTGAGGACGCGGCCGGGGATTCCGTCTGGGCCTGCAGCCTTGCGAGGGTTAACACGCTTAAATGTTTTACTCACGTTGGCTACAGTGAAGGAGAGCCCGCAGGTTTTGGTAGCGGGCCGTGTCAGTGGCACTGTACTGTCCTCAAAGCGAGCAAAAAAGTTGTTTAGTCTGTCTGGGAGCAAGGCATCGTGATCCGCGACGGGGCTGGTTTTCCTTTTGTAGTCCGTGATTGATTGTAGACCCTGCCACATACCTCTCGTGTCTGAGCCGTTGAATTGCGACTCCACTTTGTCTCTATACTGACGCTTAGCTTGTTTGATTGCCTTGCGGAGGGAACAGCTACACTGTTTGTATTCGGTCATGTTTCCGGTCACCTTGCCCTGATTAAAAGCAGTGGTTCGCGCGTTTAGTTTTGCGCGAATGCTGCCATCAATCCACTGTTTCTGGTTGGGGAATGTTTTAATAGACGCTGTGGGTACAACATCACCGATGCACTTGTTAATGAACTCACACACCGAATGAGCGTATTCGTCAATGTTGTTGTTCGACGCAATGCGGAACATATCCCAGTCCACGTGATCGAAGCAATCTTGAAGCGTGGAATCCGATTGGTCGGACCAGCGTTGAACAGACCTGAGGGCGGGAGCTTCCTGTTTTAGTTTCTGTCTATCGGCTGGGAGCAACAAAATGGAGTCGTGGTCAGCTTTTCCGAAGGGAGGGCGGGGGAGGGCCTTATATGCATCGCGGAAGTTAGAATAACAATGATCCAGGGTTTTGCTACCCCTGGTAGCACAATCGATATGCTGATAGAATTTGGGGAGCCTTGTTTTCAGATTAGCCTTGTTAAAACCCCGGCTACAATAAATGCAGCCTCAGGATATGTGGTTTCCAGTTTACATAGAGTCCAATGAAGTTCTTTCAGGGCCGTCGATGTATCTGCTTGGGGGGGATATACACGACTGTGATTATGATCGAAGAGAATTCTCTTGGTAGATAATGCGGTCGGCATTTGATAGTGAGAAATTCTAAGTCAGGTGAACAAAAGGACTTGAGTTCCTGTATATTGTTATGATCACACCACGTCTCGTTAATCATAAGGCATACACCCCCGCCCTTCTTCTTACCAGAGAGATGCTTGTTTCTGTCGGCGCGATGCGTGAAGAAACCAGGTGGCTGTACCGACTCAGATAGCGTGTCTCGAGTGAGCCATGTTTCCGTGAAACAAAGAATGTTACAGTCTCGGATGTCTCTCTGGAATGCTACCCTTGCTCGGATTTCGTCTACCTTGTTGTCAAGAGACTGGACATTGGCAAGTAGTATGCTCGGGAGCAGTGCTCGATGTGCCCGTCTACGGAGCCTGACCAGAAGACCGCTCCGTCTGCCCCTTCTTCTACGGCGTCGTTGTTTTGGGTCGCCGGCTGGGATCCGATCCATTGTCCTGGGTGGTAGGCCAAACAGAGGATCCGCTTCTGGAAAGTCGTATTCCTGGTCGTAATGTTGGTGAGTTGACGTTGCTCTTATATCCAATTGTTCCTCCCGGCTGTATGTAATAAAACCTAAGATTTCCTGGGGTAACAATGTAAGAAATAATACATAAAAAAACAAAATACTGCATAGTTTCCTAGGAACGCGAAGCGAGGCGGCCATCTCTGTCGCCGCCGGAAGTAACAGGTGACTACCTCATGAAGCTGGTTGAGATAATGCCAAGAGTGTCCAAAGCTTTCATCAAGGCAAAGGGACTTTGAAGAATCTCAAATATAAAATATATTTTGATTTGTTAACACTTTTTTGGTTACTACATGATTCCATATGTGTTATTTCATAGTTTTGATGTCTTCACTATTATTCTACAATGTAGAAAATAGTAAATATAAAGAAAAACCCTGGAATGAGTAGATGTGTCTAAACTTTTGACTGGTACTGTATATTATACATAAACGTGGAATTCGTCTTCTCTTCTGTAAATATATTCTGACCTTACCTCTGACTTTGTGGATCTCCTCCCTCCAGGATGAGCTGCATGGCCGGACTCTTCAGGCTTTCACTGTGGATCCGGGTGAGACCAAATCTCTCTCTCACACACACACACAGAGAGAAAATGGTGTAAACGATCCACACTCACTCAGAATCGTGTGTGTGTGTGTGTGTGCGTGTGTAGTGGACTCATGGGTATCTGACGGGGGATTTGGGCATGCCGGTGTGGGGCTCCTACCTCTCTTTTGCCATGGCAACACTTGTCACTGGGCTGCTGATGGGACTGGTGAGTTACACACGAATAATAATTTCACTATATTATTGTATTACTACTAAACCATTAATAAACACAAAACACTATTTTTATGTCACACAAATGCTTTTGAAGGGTACTGAACATGTTGAGTATGTCATTGTTCTGAGAAAGATGCCAAATCGTCTCTCTCTTACAGCCTGCTAGAGTACGTAGACACACAAACACACACACACTTCAATGAGTTTCTCTGCAGTGAAATGTGATCTTATGTAAGAGTGGGAGTGGGAGGATGGCTTGGTAGAGTAGACTGGAGAGGCAGCAGGAGGACAGATGTGCAGGAGGACAGATGTGTGGGGTGCCCTCAGCTACTCTTGTGTAACCAGCTGCATTCTACTTAAAGTTTGGAACTCAACTCCTGCCTACACTGACATTAACCTCTTAACTAATTTAAACTACCTTCATTCTAAACTAGATTATTAACTATAGTTGTCTTTATTTTAGTTTGACCCTGTCTAACTTCTCTGATCCTGTCTCAACTCTCCCCTCCACTCAACAGAGCTGCTTTAAACTCTTGTCTCTCTGTCTGTCTGTCTGTCTGTCTCTGTGTGTCTGTCTGTGTGTCTGTCTGTCTGTGTGTCTGTGTGTCTGTCTGTCTGTGTGTCTGGGTAGGTGCTGGTCCTGGTTGCAGATTGCCTCTGTCCTTCCCGACAGAAGCGGAAAGAGGAGAGAGCAGGTGAGAGGATGATCCCACAGAACAAAGCACGTATGCACATACACACACAAAGACAGTGTGTTATTAGTGCTCTACAGCGTGTGTTTGTTTCGAGCAGGAGTGTGTGTGAGTATGGCGGAGAAGAGGCAAGCGTCGGAGACAGATGAGGGTGAGGGGTCTAACGAGGAGGAGCCGGAGACACTGAGACAGAGGAGAGGACAGGCAAAACCTACCTCCTAACCAGTGGTTGGAACCTAAATTATTTTCCAATCGTTTCGTTCGGAACAGAACCATTATTTTTTTTCGTTACATTCCACTGTTTTCTGACCAACAAAATAAAGTTCTGAAAAAGGTTCAAACCAAATAAAAGTAACAGTTTATATTGTTCCTTTCTGGTCCTTTTTAAACCTCTGAAATTGTAAAAAAAAAATAATAATAATTTGCTCGACATTAAATTACTTCACCAATCATGCAGTGCAGATAGAGCAGCTTGATATGGAGCAGGCAAGCTGTAGCTCAGTGAGTTGTTTACGTGCAGCTGAAATTTTGCGGGTGGAGGAGGAAGCTTGGCTTAAAGCGCTGGGCATCTTGTTATGACATGCATTATCTGAATTAGGCCCACAGAATTATACCTACGGAGGAGCGGCTTCTTTGGAGGAACTTTGAATGTCTTTGAACTTCAGAGAAGGCTTAACATTGAACCAAAACTAGCTATAACTAGCTAATGAGCTTGTGTGTGCAGAGTGGCACCAGAATTAAAAATACATCTTACCTTTTTGTAGTTAATAAATACAATGTGAAATGTGATAACTACAGTATCCTAACTAGCATTGAAAAAGTTAATCCATTCTTCTCTAATTAAGAATCTCTTTCCCTATCTTCTGAATCACGCTTGTAACGTCAGTAGGTTACAGCTATGCTTCGGGGGGTTCTGATTCTGTTCCTTAGAAAATGTAGTTATTGTCCGGTTTTCTGTTCTGTTCCCTGAACCGGTTCCAAGGGAAATGTTCCCTTCAGACAGGACGACAAAGACAACAATTTATGCTGAACAAAAAGAGTGATTTGACGAATGCTTGTCATGTGTTTTTCCATGTGTGTATGGGGGAGGGGGGGGGGGGGGGGGGTCTGGAAGGGTTCACTTTCCTATTTTCGTCCACTTTTTTCATCCATTTTTTATAACGTTGTCCAATATTCTATGATTATCACAATATAAACTTTATTTTCTTCGATTTGAAATAGTTTTCTATTGTTAAGACTGCCATATGCATTCATACCGTTTGAGCTAGGTATGATTCTATTATTGATGGATGACTATGATAATGACTGAGTGTTGTTGCCATGTGAGGAGGCCCCTCCATCCTTGATAATGGATCATTTAATCACCAAAATAAACATTTTTATACAAAGGCCTCTTTACTGTCTAGTTATGGTGCCCATCTCCTGTCTGTGCTGTGTGGACAGTGTTATCATATATAAGGGTTGTGGGGTGAAGGGTCAGGGTTGCTTAAATTAGAGTGTGTGTGTGTGTGTGTGTGTGTGTGTGTGTGTGTGTGTGTGTGTGGTGTGTGTGTGTGGGAGGGAGTGGCAAGCAGCGCTGTGTAAACTTGGCGTTAATGATTGCTGGTGGTCAGATGATCAGAGAGGAGAGACTTGGGGGTGTCTGTGACAGCAGTCAGAGAGGACTATGTGTGTGTGGATCAGGTAGTGTTAGAGTTAGTCAGCCTGTATGTGTTATTGCGTGTGTGGATCAAAGTGTGTTAAAGTGTGCATTTGTCTGTATGTGTGTTAGTCTGTGTGTGTGTGTAGTCATGTCTGAGAAGTTAGTGTGTGTGGCTGACTATGAGTCTATGGCCAAGAGAGTTCTACCAAAAGCTGTGTTTGACTACTACTGCTCTGGAGCCGACCAGCAAGAGACCTTGGCAGATAACACTGCTGCGTTCTCCAGGTAACTAGCACACACACTTGCCTATGCGGAGTCTCCAGAAAACGCTAACATCCGGTTTTCAGGGATACAGTATTTTCAACCTAACTTCCGTTTCCCCTGAAAAACGGAAGTGGGAACTTTTTACGCCTGCTACGTTAGGTTACACAGACACACAGTGCTGTTTTCTCCAGGCAACATGAACACGCACGTTCTGTCCTGTAACAACTATTGCAATGTGGAGAATCAAACCTAGTTGTAACATTGCAACCAGACAACAAGGCTTCATTCAACACTAGTGTAGAATACTGCTGCTCACTGCATCACACACACCGTTTACTTAAGATCTGCACAGATTATGTTCTCCATCATCATCATCTCATAGAATATGTTAGTGAGGTGAGTTAGAAGTGTTTTTGGGGTGTTTCAGTGCTGTTCAATGTTTTTTTTCGGCTGTTTTAGGCAGACAATATCCTAGAAACCACCACAGTAGTTTAATAATTGACTCACCACCTCACTTCAACTCAAAGTCCTGTTCAACGTCTGACACAGCACTGGTTTACACCAGATCACTTCTCTGTGTGTATAGGTGGCTTTTGTTCCCTAGGGTACTGAGGGATGTGTCCAGCGTGGATCTGAGTGTTAGTGTGTTAGGTCAGCGAATCAGCATGCCTGTGTGTGTCGGGGCAACCGCAATGCAGAGGATGGCCCACCCTGATGGAGAGACGGCCACCGCCAGAGGTGTGTGTGTACGTACACACACATACACACACACACACACACACGGCTGCTTCCAGCCTCTTGTGTATACTGTATGTGTGTAATAAAGCTCCATCTCCCAGCAACCAGAGCGGCAGGGACGGGGATGATGCTGAGTTCTTGGGCCACCTCTACCATAGAGGAAGTGAGGTCATCAGCTGGCGACGGCCTGCTCTGGATGCAGGTGGAGTACTGCTACATATAGGTTTTGATTACATCACAGTTAACATCACCGGTCTGGTGAACATCTATGACCTATATATAATCCGTACAGCTGTACATCTATAAGGACCGCGACCTCACTCTGTCATTGGTGCGCCGGGCTGAAGAGGCAGGGTATAAGGCCATCTTTGTTACCGTGGATACGCCCTACCTCGGAAAGAGACGAGATGACGTGCGCAACCGCTTTAAACTTCCCCCTCATCTGAAGTAGGAACCAAAAACACACTCATCACACCATATACACAGACACACACACTTCATCAAATAATATATTGTTTAAGCTTACCTCTTATTTTAGTGTTTGTGTGTGTGTAGGATGACTAACTTTGGTTCGGCAGAGCTGGCGTTCTCCAGTGCTGAGGGTTACGGTGAGGACAGTGGACTGGCTGTGTATGTCGCTCAGGCTATCGACCCTACTCTCTGCTGGGAACACATTGCTTGGCTGAAGAAAAACACACACCTCCCGGTGGTCGTCAAAGGTGTCCTGAGAGGTGACACACAACACACAGTACACGCCACATAAGGCAGGTTTAAGTTTCATGGCAGAGAAGTAGTAACATGTCTATACATCTATGGATCTATATCCACCCTTCTTCCCACCAGCTGAAGATGCGTTAGAAGCACTTATCCACGGTGTAGATGGGATCCTGGTGTCTAACCACGGCGCAAGGCAGCTAGACGGGGTCCCAGCTACGGTGAGGGAGCCCAACACACACACACACACCCTCTTCAGTAATATTTCACTTCTTGTCCTGTGACATATGTTGTGTGTAGCTGGATGTGCTGTCTGAGGTGGTGTCAGCAGTAGCAGGGAGGTGTGAGGTGTACCTTGACGGAGGGGTGAGGAGGGGAACAGACGTCCTGAAGGCCTTAGCTCTGGGGGCTACCGCTGTCTTCCTCGGACGGCCTGTACTCTGGGGGCTCGCCTGCCAGGTACCACTGTGTGTGTGTGCAGATAATGCAAGGACCATATGTGGTTGTTTGACCTACTGCTAAATAACTAAAATGTCAAAACGTGTGTTTGTAGGGGGAGCAGGGCGTCAGTGATGTTCTGGAGCTCATGAGAGATGAGCTACACCTGGCGATGGCCCTGGCAGGTAACCATGGATAATTAACCTACTCTGACCATTTCCTCCTCACATTGCCTTTCCTCATCTACTAATTCTCAACCTCTCCTCTCCTTTATCTGAGTTCAGAGGTAAAGGTTGAACCCTGTGTTTTGTCTGCAGGATGTTGTTCGGTGGCAGAGGTTAACAGATCCCTCGTCAGAAGGCCTGAATTCACCTCCAGAATCTGAAGAAGCTGATACACGCAAATTGGGTTTGAAGGCACCAGCCATGTAACACCTGGATAAATAAATGTAATCAATTAGTAAGTCGTAGTAATTCTCACTGCTTTTCGATAGTTTCCAAAGCACTACGAATTGGATGTAAGACTGTCACCACCTGATGGAATTTGAAGCCTCATTAAATCATGTTTCTTTCCAATATTACTGGTGTTGGGATTTTACTAGCCTTCCACATCTCATCTCACTGAAGTCTCGGTTTACGAGATTAGGGTTTGACTAACTCACCAAACTAACGGCAAAATATCAAGTCAATCTGACAAAACAGCTGAAGTGACTTCAGTAGACCAGCAGGTGTCACTAACAGCTTTGACACGTAAACCTTTTTGGTACAATTGGTTGTAATGTTGGAAAGCTTTGTTTCCGCATTACACACAGGCTTACATTTCCCGCCACATACACTCTTGCAGAATCCTGATCCTCTTTACAGACCATACTAGCAATCTAAACAAGGAGTTGATTTACACACACGGCGAGAGGCTATCAGAGCAGGTTCATGATTTAATCACATTCATCTGATTAAAAAAAACTGTCAATCTGCCAGGATGATTCCCATGGCAATACAGGGTTAATAAATACACACGTTCACAAGAGTTCATTTTGGAGTTTACACAAGTATGGGTGTGTTCAACTTGAGTCCTCTGGCAGACCGGTGGGTGCAGCAAGCATGTTAAGTTGCAACAGTTACTTGGTGTTGCGGAGTTCATTTGGCGCTGTTGAGTTGCCATGGTTACTTAGTACCGTTGAGCACCGCATGAGTCTTCATGCCGTAGTGACAGTAGCTGTAGCCTGACAGTCGTCATTACCTGTGTGATATACCTGCACACACACACACACACACACACACACAACAGAAACAATGTACCATTAAGATTTCCAGTGAGTAGTCTGCAGAAACAGACTGGCTATGGTGTGTGTTTGTGTATTACCGTAGGGTCTGCAGGAGCGGACTGTCTGAAGTGAAAGACGGATGAGGCCAACGATGCTGCTACCAGGAAGAGCTGGATCGCTGTGTTCACCTGCATGCACGTACACACACACAACACATGACTAACCAACTAGACAAATGAATGAGGACTGTTGTTTTACTTGTGTATGACGCATGTGTGTATTTCCCCTTATTTTTCCTTCCTACATTTTCAGTGGCGGCCACGATTTAACTGCATATAGGGAAACACTGGTGTGTGTGAGGTACAGAGACTTTAAGACCTTACTGAGGGTGGTGGGTTTGAGCTGCGCTGTAGCAGGGGTTTAAAAACATACACAGACAGACAGACAGACGTAGTATAAACAGAGCAACGCCACAGATCTAAACACAACAGTACTGGACACACTCCCATCCATCTCCTTCATGTATTCTGACCGATGGACTAGTGTCCGTGACAGGCCTGAACCAGCCCGCTATGTGTGTATGACTTACAGTGAGGGAAAAAAGTATTTGATCCCCTGCTGATTTTGTACGTTTGCCCACTGACAAAGAAATGATCAGTCTATAATTTTAATGGTAGGTTTATATGAACAGTGAGGGACAGAATAACAACAAAAAAAAATCCAGAAAACAACCCTTGTTGGCAATCACAGAGGTCAGACGTTTCTTGTAGTTGGCACACATCTCAGGAGGGATTTTGTCCCACTCCTCTTTGCAGATCTTCTCCAAGTCATTAAGGTTTTGAGGCTGATGTTTGGCAACTTGTACCTTCAGCTCCCTCCACAGATTTTCTATGGGATTAAGGTCTGGAGACTGGCTAGGCCACTCCAGGACCTTAAATGTGCTTCTTCTTGAGCCACTCCTTTCTTGCCTTAGCCGTGTGTTTTGGGTCATTGTCATGCTGGAATACCCATCCACGACCCATTTTCAATGCCCTGGCTGATGGGAGGTTCTCACGCAAGATTTGACGGTACATGGCCCCGCCCATTGTCCCGTTGATGCGGTGAAGTTGTCCTGTCCCCTTAGCAGAAAAACACCCCCAAAGAATAATGTTTCAACCTCCATGTTTGACGTTGGGGATGGTGTTCTTGGGGTCATAGGCAGCAGTCCTCCTCCTCCAAACACGGCGAGTTGAGTTGATGCCAATGAGCTCCATTTTGGTCTCATCTGACCACAACACTGTCACCCAGTTGTCCTCTGAATCATTCAGATGTTCATTGGCAAACTTCAGACGGGCATGTATATGTATTCTTGACCAGGGGGACCTTGCGGGCGCTGCAGGATTTCAGTCCTTCACGGCGTAGTGTGTTACCAATTGTTTTCTTGGTGACTATGGTCCCAGCTGCCTTTAGATCATTGACACAGTCCTCCTGACTAGTTCTGGGCTGATTCCTCACCGTTCTTATGATCATCGCAACTCCACGAGATGAGATCTTGCATGGAGCCCCAGGCCGAGGGATATTGACAGTTCTTTTGTGTTTCTTCCATTTGCGAATAATCGCACCAAATGTTGTCACCTTCTCACCAAGCTGCTTGGCGATGGTCTTGTAGCCCATTCCAGCCTTGTGTTGGTCTACAATCTTGTCCCTGACATCCTTGGAGAGCTCTTTGGTCTTGGCCATGGTGGAGAGTTTAGAATCTGATTGATTGATTGCTTCTGTGGACAGGTGTCTTTTATACAGGTAACAAACTGAGATTAGGAGCACTCCCTTTCTCTCCTACCATTAAAATTATAGACTGATAATTTCTTTGTCAGTGGGCAAACGTACAAAATCAGCAGGGGATCAAATACTTTTTTCCCCCTCACTGTACAGGAGGGGGACAATCTTGTATCTGACGTAGGAAACAGCAGCAATCAGATCGACGTCTCTGACAATCACCAACCCTGTCAGGGGAGGTGAGAACACAGACACACACACACACGGTCAGAAGAGCACAAAATGAACAACTAATTAATTGGTTCTCTCCCTCTATGGCGATTGTGTGGACATTGATTGGGATTATTAGCACTGATTTAGTTGAATATTGCAGCAAGGAAGGACTTACATTTCAACACACACACACACACAAACGGACCTGGGATGAGCTGAGCGTAGGGGAGACTGATGTAGAAAACGCTGATGAGGATCTTATCAGCTAATGGTTCGAGAGCGCTGCCTAACGCAGATTTCCTACTGGCCCAGTTGCTGGCTATATAACCACCCAGCTACAGAGACAACACACAGGGTTACCAGAGGGTGCAGTGTGTGTATAGTGGTGGTGGTGTATGGTTATTGTTTTAATTTAAAATCAAAGTATTTGCAAAGTGTGTGCAGGCAGGCGTGCATACCTCATCAGTAAATCCAGCCAAAGTGAACAGTCCCAGAGAGAGGTGAAAATGTTGCTCAGTGATCAGGACTCCCAGGACCGGAGCCAGCGCGATTCAACATACACACAGCAGGTTGGGGATGGTCCACGGATTTTCATACTGGAACACACACACACAAAATTTAGAGAACATGTTTAGCAACAGTCAGTGCAAGACTGTGCATTGTTGATCTGACTAGAGAATGTGTGGTTCTGTCTGTCTTAATTCAGGCCATGACAGTAAAGTGACAGCATGGGAAACCAGCCCTAAAAGTAGAATCTAATATGGCATAATTTTGCTTTCATCAGGGCAACTTCTTTCACAGACAACAATGAATCTGCCAAAGACTACCACTTGTCTTACCACATACCCACAAGACCTACCAATTATTTAAACTTGAACAGCCCCCGGCCAGGATCGGGTGGTTTCCCTCAGGTCCTCTCCAGGTGTGCTGTTGGCCGGTCTTCCATTACAAATACCTCTCCAGACCTCACCGGGCACAACCTCAGCCGAGAGTCCTTCGGATATAATCTAAAGCCGT
The DNA here is from genome assembly GCF_965601325.2 of Salmo salar. Taxonomy (NCBI): domain Eukaryota; kingdom Metazoa; phylum Chordata; class Actinopteri; order Salmoniformes; family Salmonidae; genus Salmo; species Salmo salar. The sequence goes on from NC_138299.1 coordinate 26,598,025, forward strand.
TTTCGTTACCCTGCATCCTCTCCAGCGATAGTATCGGTTGACGCTGGCCGGTAACCTCTGGGGTCGACAGGATTGGGATATTCGTGTCCTGTGGGGTGTGCATTTTAGTCTTTGCAGCCTCTTCAGCTCTGCCCTCACACACACACCTGTCTGCTGCCGCCATGACGCAGTTGACCAACACACACTTCTCATCGCATTACATTAACTAGGTGCCCTCGCGCGCGCACAAAGTTATTTTTACAAACCGACAAGAAAAACATTCAAAACCGCGAACAAGACGCGACTTAAACTAACCTCATCTACTCCTCTTTACACATATCCTGCTGTTTAACACCTCGCCAGTTCATATTTTTCCCCGTTTACTTCTTATCCAGCCAGCAACTCCAGCCGATAAATCCATGTTTTCAGCCGTATTCCGAGAGTTTTACGTCGTGTTGGTGGATGTCACTTTAAAATAACACTAAGCTCGCTGTGATAGTTTGGGTAATTATAAATCCGAGTATGCAGGACGTGTAACCAACTAGCTTGATGGTTCAGAATTTCATCTTGTACCCTGCCTCCTTTTCTGTGCAAATGTTAACTATTTCACTCCTGCTCACTCAGCGAGATCCTTGACCAAAATACATTTGCGCCACAGCTGAACAAACATCGCCTCTGCGCAGCTGTAAAGAGTCCATTAGGAGCTACTTTATTTTACTAAAATGTTCGTAATATTTGTAGCTGATTTATTTTACCACACACAGCCTCGAGTATACAGGTAAATTAATGTCATAAGTGTACAAGCGTGTAAAATGAGTTGCGCCTGTCTAATCAGTTTTGTACTTGCAAAAAATATTTGCAAACATGTAACTTTTGACAAATGCAACAACACTAGCAAGCAGGTGATGTGTGAATAAATACAACACTTGCAAACATGTAACGTGAGAAAATCCAAATAATATTTTGCAACTGGTGAATCAAAACTACATTTGCTTGTGTCGAACCTGTGCCAAAAAGTTTTGTAAAAATGTGTACTTGTAAGAGTACTTCTTGCTTGCAGAGAAGCTATCTTAATTATATAGCTAGATGTCAATATCGAACCAATGCAATGATACATTTTATTGGCATGCTGATTTTCCTGAAAATGTCTGATACAGCTATTTGTTGTTCTAGTGCAATGTACATGACATTTGACAGCCACGTCATTAAGTCATGTACCTGCAGACCAGCGAGGAGGAGAAATATGATCACACTATCATGATCAACACAATAGATCAGTTGTTGTATTACTTGTGAGGCACAGCTAAGTGAACATACATTTAAATCATTTGCTTTTTATTTTACTGGACTGATGGTGCCTGCATCTGATGGTCAGTCTCAGCAGAGGGAGAGAGCAGCAGACTGAGGGTCCGTCTCTCAACATCCCTCTGCTCTCCCTTTCCTCCACTGACCAAAAAGGGGCACAGTCTTCCAGCTGATTGTGAAACTCGAGTCGCACGGCATTATTTCTGCCTCATGCACAAATTAATTTTGTTACTCCTATGACCAGAGAAAGTGAAATATTCCTCAATATAAAAAAAGACCCAAGCCTATCAATACACTTTCTTACTCATTACTGCTGCACTGCTTGTTGTAGCGTTGAGTGGAAATGGGAAGAACGCGCATTTTATGGGTTATAAGTGTTGACAGTGCTGAGTAAGAACTCACTCATAAAAACAGCAGCTCTTTGCTGTATTCGTTGACAGCCTCTCTCTAGTCATGGGTTTTGAAATCTCAGTATCAATTTTGCCGCAGCTTTCTTTTATGCCTGCAACGTTACTGCAGACTCGGTCATCTGAGCAATCTGATTGGCCAGCGGTAGCATAGTGCACTTGATTTCCTCTCCAGGCCCACCAGGAAGGCAGAGTTTGTACCTTCAGACACATGAAATTGCAACAGTTTGTCTACCTGGCGCGCAGGCCAGCTGAATTGGCTGCACCTACCATCAACAGACACCAATAAAATAAAATAGGAACACAAGGCTTTATCGTTGGGTTTTTTACAGATATGTTTGGCGATTCACCGGTTGACCACTGCTCTACAGGAATGACGGAGTCCATCCAAATCATCTTGGCTCCTGGACTCGCATTTCAAGTCTGAGTTGAAACGATGACATATCAATGGACCAAGACCAGCTCAGTTAATCCCTACCATTGTGACAATGAGTCGTCATAATGCTGCATCAAAAGTACATTATCCTAGGGGTGCTAGCAGACAAAAAGTAAGTAACTTATGTCCCCGAATACCTGTTTGATCCTACAGCTATTGTATGCCGTAATCATGAGCCTATGAACCAGTTACACTGTTAGCACTAAGGCGGTTTGCCCTAGCAGGAAGACGACTTTGTACAGCTCACCCTGCACTATCAAGTTTACTTCTGATAAGCTTCCCAGTAAAACATTCAAAACAATCAAGCAACCCAGAAAAGTGCTAAAAACAGCCCATATTAACATAAGCAGCCTGAGAAACAAGGTCCATGAAGTCAATAACTTGCTTGTAACAGATGACATTCATATTCTGACTATCTCTGAAACTCACTTAGATAATACAGTTGAAGTCAGAAGTTTACATACAGTTAGGTTGGAGCCATTAAAACTCGTTTTTCAACCACTCCACAAATTTCTTGTTAACAAACTATAGTTTTGGCAAGTCGGTTAGGACATCTACTTTGTGCATGACAAGTAATTTTTCCAACAATTGTTTACAGTTATTTCACTGTATCACAATTCCAGTGGGTCAGAAGTTTACATACACTAAGTTGACTGTGCCTTTAAACAGCTTGGAAAATTCCAGAAAATGATGTCATGGCTTTAGAAGCTTCTGATAGGCTAATTGACATGAGTCAATTGGGGGTGTACCTGTGGATGTATTTCAAGGCCTATCTTCAAACTCAATGCCTCTTTGCTTGACATCATGAGAAAATGAAAAGAAATCAGCCAAGACCTCAGAAGAAGAAAAAAAAAAAAGTTGACCTCCACAAGTCTGGTTCATCCTTGGGAGCATTTTCCAAATGCCTGAAGGTACCACGTTCATCTGTACAAACAATAGTACGCAAGTATTAACACCATGGGACCACGCAGCTGTCATACCGCTCAGGAAGGAGACACGTTCTGTCTCCTAGAGATTAATGTACTTTGGTGCGAAAAGTGCAAATCAAGCCCAGAACAACAGCAAAGGACCTTGTGAAGATGCTGGAGGAAACAGGTACAAATATATCTATATCCACAGTTAAACCAGTCTTATATCGTCATAACCTGAAAGGCTGCTCAGCAAGGAAGAAACCACTGCTCCAAAACCGTATTAAAAAAGCCTGACTACGGTTTGCAACTGCACATGGGGACAAAGATCGTACTTTTTGAGAAATATCCTCTGGTCTGATGAAACAAAAATATTAATGTTTGGCCATAATGACCATCGTTATGTTTGGAGGAAAAAGGGGGAGGCTTGCAAGCCGAAGAACACCATCCCAACCGTGAAGTACGGGGGTGGCAGCATCATGTTGTGGGGGTGCTTTGCTGCAGGAGGGACTGGTGCACTTCACAAAATAGATGGCATCACGAGGGAGGAAAAGTATGTGGATATATTGAAGCAACATCTCAAGACATCAGTCAGGAAGTTAAAGATTGTCCATTTGGAAGACCCATTTGCGACCAATGACCCCAAGCATACTTCCAAAGTTGTGGCAAAATGGCTTAAGGACAACAAAGTCAAGGTATTAGAGTGGCCATCACAAAGCCCTGACCTCAATCCTATAGAAAACTTGTGGGCAGAACTGAAAAAGCGTGTGTGAGCAAGGAGGCCTACAAACCTGACTCAGTTACACCAACTGTCAGGAGGAATGGGCCAAAATTCACCCAACTTATTGTGGAAAGCAACCCGAAACACTTGACACAAGTTAAACAATTTAAAGGCAATGCTACCAAATACTAATTGGGTGTATGTAAACTTCTGACCCACTGGGAATGAGATGAAAGAAATAAAAGCTCATAAATCACTCTACTATTATTCTGACATTTCACATTCTTAAAATAAAGTGGTGATCCTAACTGACAGGACATTTTTACTAGGATTAAATGTCAGGAATTGTTAAACTGAGTTTAAATGTGTATTTGGCTAAGGTGTATGTAAACTTCTGACTTCAACTGTACCTTTGATAGTGGTAGCAATACATGGTTATTACATTTACTGAAAAGACAGAAATGCCAACGGAGGCAGTGTTGTGGTCTATATAAAGAACCACATTCCAGTAAAGCTTAGAGACAATCTAATGTTAAATACTGTTGAAGTAATATGGCTACAGGTTTATCTACCTCACCTAAAGCCCATTCCTGTGGAAAGCTGCTGTAGACCACCAAGTGCTACATTATCACACACAATGTTCTTTACATCATCAACATATGAATCACTACAAAACGTATTGTATGACCTCTTCTACACTATATTAGGTCCAGCCTTCGGAACTTTGGTTTTCCTAGATATGGCTATTATATTGTGATCACTACATCCTATGGATTTGGATACTGCTTTAAAGCAATTTTGATGATTTCATTCCTGTGCTGTTTAACTACCATGGTAGGTTGACTGACAACCTGAACCAGATTGCAGGCACTGCTTACAGTTAAGTTTTTTCTTGAGTGGGCAGATTGATGAGAGCCAGTCAATATTTAAATCACCCAGAAAACATATTTATCACATACATTATCAAGCATTTCACACATTATCCAGGGCTTTACACCCCCTGCTATAATGTGGATAAAGAGTTACTTGTCTAACAGAACACAGAGGCTGTTATTTAATGGAAGCCTCCAACATAATCCAGGTAGAATAAGGAATTCCCCAGGGTAGCTGTTTAGGCCACTAGTTTTTTTAAATATTTACTGACGACATGCCACGGGCCTTGAGTAAAGCCAGTGTGTCTGTATGTGGATGGCTCAACACTATACACTAGTCAGCTACTACAGCGACTGAAATGACTGCAACACTTAACAAAGAGCTGCAGTTGGTTTCAGAATGGGTAGCAAGGAATAAGTTAGTCCTAAATATTTCCAAAACTAAAAGCATTGTATTTGGGACAAATTATTCACTAAACCCTAAACCTCAACTACATCTCTTAATGAATAATGTGGAAATTGAGCACGTTGAGATGACTAAACTGCTTGGAGTATTGATACAACAAGTCTGTCCATAATAAAGTGCTGCTCTACCTTCTTAACAACACTGTCAACAAGGCAGGTCCGTGCGTTTCCTCTCCAGCAATCAAACTCACAATTTATGCTGAAAAGTTAACGTTACCACTTAGCTAAAATTAGCTACCTCACCTGCTACTAGAAGAACAGCTAACGTTAGCTAGTCATTGGAAGACGAACGTTGCTGCTCACCCGAGTTTCTTGTTGGGGAAGCGAACGTGACTTCTCTGAAGACAACCTTTAAAGATTAATCGATATTCTTTGGTTACGCTGCTTTAATAATGAGCTATGTTGAAAATGTAATAGCTAGCAAACAATAGTAGTTAAAACGACAGTTTCTGAAGATGGCTGTGTTTATGTTTTCAACTTTGGAGCCATTTTGACGCAACTTCCGCATCGCTTCGCTGCAGGATTTTTCAGAAGAACCACTCAAGTCTCAAATGCATAAAACATACTTTGCAGAGTTTTGTTTTCAGTCTTGTATGAAACGCTATATAGTGCACTTGTTATGGTAGAAAAAAATATATAAATGCAGTATGATTCTTACAAATAAGTCGTGCTGGAGTCAAACTTGTTGAAATTTTATCCAGATCGATAGGTGGCGGTAATGCACCAAGAGGGAATCAATAGATAAAGTCATACGACCGAGGAGGACTCTCATCAGCACCATCTCTCGGAATCCATTCCCAGCTGAATATTTGTTTTTACCTTGTCGACGACACACACACACAGCCCAAACAGCGATGGATACCTCCGGAAAAGAGAAGGAGGCCATGCAGCTGATGGCCGAAGCAGACAAGAAGGTCAAATCCTCCGGCTCGTTCTTGGGAGGGATGTTCGGGTGAGATGAGATGCCCTGGTTCTCATGTATCCTACCGAGTCAGTACACGAGCGCAGATTCACTACTGCTGCATCACGGCAAGGGGATGTGTCTATTTTTCTTGACATTAGACACAACACATCGCGAGTGTATTGGTTAGCTGTATGATGGTTAGGCCTATATTAATGTAAATGTAAATAAGTATAATTTTGCAGTAGTGAGGGGGAGGATGACGGTCCTGTTTGTCGCAGTCAGGCCTCAGGGAAAATATGTTCTGTGCTCAGGTCATCTGACAACAGAAACCATTTGACCACCGGGGTTGTTGCTTCTTTTGTTTTACCCCCAATTGGTACTTACGGTCTTGTCCTATCGCAGCAACTCCCTTACGGACTCGGGAGAGGAGAAGGTCGAGAGCCATGCGTCCTCCGAAACACGACCCGCCAAGCCGCACTGCTTCTTCACACACTGCTCGCTTAACCCGGAAGCCAGCCGCACCAATGTGTGGGAGGAAACACTGTACACCTGGCGACCATGTCAGCGTGCGTGCGCGGGACAGGGACGTCCCGGTCGGCTTTATGGGACTCCTGGTTGCTGCGACACAGCCCGGTATCGAACCCGGATCTGTAACGAACCGCTGCGCCACCCGGCCCGGGTTGTTGCTCATTACCGACAACAGTAGGGTGCTTATTGGTAGTGGGCCATGATATATTCTGCAGAACGGACATGGCTCTCTGACATGTAGAGTAGGCCAGCTCTATTCATGAGATATTCAATTATACTGAACAAAAATATAAATGCAACATGTAAAGTCTTAGTCCCATTTTTCATAAAAGATCACAGAAATGTTCTATATCCACAGAAAGCGTATTTCTCTCAAATGTTGTGTACAAATTAGTTTACATCCCTGTTAGTGAGCATTTCATTTCTCATTTCCCAAGATAATCCATCCACCTGACCAGTGTGGCATGTGAAGAAGCTGATTAAACAGCATGATCATTAAACCGGTGCACCTTGTGCTGGGGACAATAAAAAGCCACTCTAAAATGTGCAGTTTTGTCACACAAAACAATGCCACCTATGTCCCAAGTTTTAAGGGAGTGTGCAATTGGCATACTGACTGCAGGAATGCCCATAAGAGCTGTTGCCAGAGAATGTAATGTTAATGTCTCTACCATAAGCCGCCTCCAACGTCATTTTAGAGAATTTGGCAGTACATCCAACCGGCCTCACAACCGCAGACAATGTGTAACCACACCAGTCCAGGACCTCCACATACGGCTTCTTCACCTGCAGGATCATCTGAGGAGGGGAAGGGGGGTGCTGAGGAGTATTTCTGTCTCTAATAAAGCTCTTTTGTGGGGAAAAACTCATTCTGATTGGCTGGGCCTGGCTCCCCAGTGGGTGGACCTGGCACCCAAGTGGGTGGGCCTATGCCCTATCCATGGATTAGGACCTAATGAATTTATTTCAATTGACTGATTTTCTTCTATGAAGTGTAACTCAGTAAAATCTTTGAAATTGTTGAGTGTTGCATTTATAGTTTTGTTCAGTATAGATTTTCTTCAGTAGACAACATTCAGTTTGCATCCTCCTGAATGAGACCCACTAGACAAAAACACATTTTCTGATGGTGTCCAGGTCTTGAACTCGTATACCTGTGTTGTTAAATATGTGTGTATTTCAGGGGAAGTCACCACAAAGTAGAAGATGCATGTGAGATGTACGCCAGAGCAGCCAACATGTTCAAGATGGTCAAGAACTGGACCGGTGGGTCTCACACACACACACACACACACACACTACATATGTTCCATAGATATGATCATTATGTGTTTGTGTGTGTGTGTAGCTGCTGGTAATGCGTTCTGCCAGGGGGCCCGGCTTCACATGCAGCTGCAGAATAAACTGGACTCAGCCACCAGCTTCGTCGACGCAGGAAATGCTTACAAGAAGGCTGATCCTCAGGGTAGGAACACACTCCAATACATACTAGACTATTTATTTATTTTACCTTTATTTAACTAGGCAAGTCAGTTAAGAACAAATTCTTATTTTCAATGACAGCCTAGGAACAGTGGGTTAACTGCCTTGTTCAGGGGCAGAACAACAGATTTTTACCTTGTCAGCTCGGGGATTTGATCTTGCAACCTTACGGTTAACTAGTCCAGCGCTCTAACCACTAGCTGCCGTCCCAGAGGGCAAAGCCTCCCTAATAGAAGCCCCTACTAGTAGGTACTATATGTTTCTGTCTGTGTTCTTTCTCTTTCACTCTCTCTGGTAGGAAAACCTAACCTCTCTTACTCCCTGCTCTCTCTATCTCTCTGCCCCCCTTTCTTTTTCTCTCTCCCCTTTCACTCCTCCCTCTCCCCATCTCTCCTGAAGAGGCTATCAACTGTATAAATGCAGCCATCGATATTTACACTGACATGGTAAGCCTGGTCCAACCCTTGAGCCCTGACCTCTAATTCCTAACCTGTGACCGCTAACCATACCACTGTCATCTTATTAACCTGCTTCACCCATTTCTATGTGCAATAGTGTGCAATAGCCATCATTGGCTGATTCCACCTGATATGAAGGCTGATACAGTGTATATTCTAATGATTATGTATCAGTGTTGTCCACATGTGTATTACAGGGTAGGTTTACTATCGCAGCCAAACATCACATCACCATCGCAGAGGTGTACGAGTCTGAGCTGGTGGACATAGAGAAGGTACAGAACACACACACACACACACTCACTCACATCTAACTCCTTATGAACAATACTTTACGTGTGTGTCTCCTGTTGCCCAGGCAATTGCCCACTATGAGCAGGCAGCCGATTATTATAAAGGGGAGGAGTCCAACAGGTGAGTATCCAGTGTTCTGTAGTATAAATGAATACTATACTATTCAGTTATGCTACACTCTACTACTACTATACTGTACTCAAATGCTTTTGTATTATACTACTCTAGTACTATTTATCACAGAGATTAGGGTTCAGTGGGAGTCGTCATAAGGGGTTCCCCAGAGCTCTATACTAGGACCTATGCTGTTCCTTATGTTTCTCTCTCTCTCTCTCTCTCTCTCTCTCTCTCTCTCTCTCTCTCTCTCTCTCTCTCTCTCTCTCTCTCTCTCTCTCTCTCTCTCTCTCTCTCTCTCTCTCTCTCAGTTCTGCTAACAAGTGTCTGCTGAAGGTGGGCCACTACAGCGCTCAGCTGGAGCAGTATCCGAAAGCTATTGAGATCTACGAGCAGGTGTGTATGTGTGTTTGTGTCTGCTTTGCATGTATTTTAAAGCCCTGAAATGTGATCAGCTCTCTCTGAGTGATGTAATGGTGTGTGTGTGTGTGTGTGTGTGTGTGTGTGTGTGTGTGTGTGTGTGTGTGTGTGTGTGTGTGTGTGTGTGTGTGTGTGTGTGTGTGTGTGTGTGTGTGTGTGTGTGTGTGTGTGTGTGTGTGTGTGTGTGTGTGTGTGTGTGTGTGTGGTCAGGTGGCCACCAATACTATGGACAACCCCCTGCTGAAGTATAATGCCAAAGAGTACTTCTTTAAAGCCTCCCTCTGTCACTTCATTGTGGACGAACTCAACGCAAAGGTATTATTATCATTATTAATGGTAGTAGTTGTCTGTTTTAAAACAAGACACACAGAGTAGACATATATTATTCAGATATTCCAACTGAACCGAGAGAGTACCTGTCAATTATTAGTGATTACAAGTGTGTGTGTGTTTTTACAGCTGGCCATAGAGAAGTATGAGGAGATGTTTCCTGCTTTTGCAGACTCCAGAGAGTGCAAGCTGCTGAAGGTAGACATGATGAGCGCCTTTGTGTGTGTGTGTGTGTTAACGGACTTCACGTTGCTTGTTTAACAGCATAGCTTCCTTCTTCACAAGCCCACACCCATCTCCCTCCCCCTCTCTGTCTCTCTGTAGAAGTTGCTGGATGCCCATGAGGAGCAGAACTGTGAGGCGTTTACTGAAGCTGTTAAAGAGTTTGACTCCATCTCTCGTCTGGACCAATGGCTCACCACCATGCTGCTCCGTATCAAGAAGACCATCCAGGGAGATGCTGGAGATCTCAAATAAAGAGAAAAGAGGGGTGGGTTGGGGGGGAGGGATACAGAAGGGAGGGATAGAGAAAGATCTAGGTAGGGAGAGAGGATGGAGAGATGAAAGAGATGGAGGTGAGATATAGGGTTAGGTCAGTGGGGTGAAGGGAGACAGGTCTATGTGTTTGATGTGTTCAGTGTAAAGAACTCCATGACTCTGTAGTTCATCATGTCTTACCATATCTCCCCTCAGACTCGCACACTGTCAAAAACCTTAGCTGTTTCAACTTTACAAGTAGGAGTTACCCAGGAGTTGAAAAAAAAGTGGGGTACTCTTACACTCATGTTTTTAAGGTGAATCAGTACACTTTTTTTTTTACAGTGTATGACACACTTAACCTTCCTAACGTCTCCACTGAATATCTTCCCTTGATTGGACCCTGTACAGGTTCATGTTTTAAAGTGTAGGGCTATACAGATAGTGTATGTAAAGTGTATGTAAAGGTCGTGTGTGTGTGTGTGTGTGTGTGTGTGTGTGTGTGTGTGTGTGTGTGCGTCCAATGTATCACATTGAAGCCAATATATCTGTGCCAATGCTTGTTGTAGTTGTGTGTGTGTGTGTGTGTATGTTTGTGTGTGTACGCATGTGTGTGAGAGAGAGAAACCAAAGGGAATGAACACTTGTTCTGTGGGACTGTATCATGGTCATATAACGGTGTGTTAATAATTCTTGTCAAAACGGAGTCCTCTGTTATAAAAGTGTTTCTATTGATTATTCTCCTATGAAAATATGTATATATGTTTGAACCCTTTACTTTCCTCTCCTCTTGCCCCTCCCTCATATCACAACACTCCTCCCTACACGCTTCTCCCCTAACACCTAGACAATCCTCCTAGCCCCTTCACACTTCCACTAGCCTCTACACACTTCCCTTAACCCCTGGACCCTTATGCACTACCCCATAGACACGTTCCCTAGCCCGCTAGACGCTAATGATCTGGAAGAAATTGGATAGGTATAAGCACACATTCAATTCTCTCAGATCTACACAGGTGTTAGGAGTCAGAGGTTAGGGCAAGTGTCTGTGTTGTAGTGTGTTGCTGTGTTGTGCTTTTGTGCTGTGTGTGTATTCCTCTCAGCATGTTGCCATGGTAATGATGTGTGTGTTCAGTGTTATTGTCAAACTATAGGTTATCTCAATGTATCGCTATGTTCATTATCACGTGCATAATGTACAAAAAATTAAACTTCAACAAACTTGCATTTGCTGCCGTGTGTGTGAGAAAGAGATAGAGAGATGGATCTATGTAAGGGATCATCAACGAGGAACTATGCATTCAATGGAAAATGATGAACAACGTGGATGGTGTGTTCCACGACACGCTAGCAGAGTAGCCTATATAAACGAGCTGGTGTGCAAGATCGGTGGATTAAAATATATAAAGGTATTTATTATTTATTTTCGGAAAACTAGAAGAAGAAGCCAACTATTGAGATGGAAAAGAGATGAAAGGAGGTAAGGGAGCACTATCATGTGTCTTCTCTCCTTGTCTCCAAACTTCAGCCTTTCCCCCTCATCTCCTCTTCTTACTGCATGTGCCACCAAGCTCAACAGAAACAGGACAGTTGATGCTCATGTACAATAGGCCTGTGTTTGTATGTAGGCTGTGCTAACGCCATAATGCAGATCTTGTCTTACTGGTTTCATATAGGGCCTCAACAGTATTCCTGTATTCCAGGTGTTCCATCTATAATATAGGCTAATATTGTAGAATCTGTATGACCTCTCAACAGTGTTTCTGTGTTCTAGGTGCTTCCTGTCTCACGGTAGGTTCTGTGTTCATGCTACTGCTCCCCCCCCCCCCCCCCCCCCCCAACATTATCGAGCTGTGTGATGTGGTTGTCGAGGATGCCTGTGCTTACTTGTTCTTCCCACGTTCCTATGGGAACCCAGAGGCGCTGCTCCGAGCCCAGTGCTGGCGGCTACCAGCAAATGGAGCCCGATGCCTGTTCCGACAGCCGGTGCCGGCCGTGGCACATCGCCATGACAACGGACTGCTCAGAGACCTCAAGCTGAATAACTTTGTCTTCAAGAACAAGGAGAGTTGCGTGTGAGTGTGTGTAGGCATGTTTTTGTGTGTGCATGCATCAATCAAAGTGTTTTCCTTGTTTGTGTGTGTGTATCAGAACCCTGTAGATGCTGGAGAGCTTGGATGATGCAGTCATAATGCAGGAAGGAAACCCCTCCCACTATTGCAGCCCAGGACCTGGGTATGTCTCTGGCCTCTGTGGGTCTGTGCTCCGGCTACAGCTGTCTGGTCTCTAGGAATAATCCTCCATGCGCCGCTATTGGGCTGCTACCCTGTCGGGGCTCGACAAACACGAGGGTGGGGGCCATACTAACCTCGCAGGCTCGCTGTCTGATATGCTCTATTATTATAGTTGTATATATTGTTGATTAACTTTCACCCTAACTTTCACCCTAGTTGAATCAAATAGTTAGTGGACCGGCCACGTTGTGCGCTGGAGATGGAGAGCGGGAGTAGGCGTGACAGTACCCCCTCACAACATGCAGCTCCAGCCGCAGGATGACGCCGGCTATTAGTACGGGCCCGAGGGCGAGGAGCGGGCCGTTCCGGATGGCGGAGATGGGAATCCCAGACGATGTTTGGATCCAGGATGTCAGCCACCGGGACCCAACAGCGTACCCCTCCCAGTCCACCAGATACTGAAGCTGACCCCCATGACCCCCTTTTGACCCCCCATGACCCCCCTTTTGGACCCCCTGTGTATGACCTGCCTGCCCCTGGACCCAGCTACCTGCCTCCTCCTGTGTTACTTTGCAATAAACACCTGCTGCGCCCTGCGCTTGAAACCAGTTCTCTGTCTCCCTTCGTGTTCATTACAGACAGGTGATCACAGGCCCACCTCTCTGCCCCAGTGCATCCTGGGTTGGGATGCATCGGACACCGCTGAAGCTGGTGCCCCTCCTTGTCGCAATAGGAACACAGCCCCAGCTGTCTCCGGCGACGCCACTCTGCCACAGAGAGGTGTGTGGCCCCTACCTCCATAGGTTCACACTCTGCCACAGGATGGTCAAAGGAGGAGGGCGAGGAGAGATGGGCGAAATAGAGGGAGCACTGGAGTAGGTAGCCACGGCATTTGGATGGAGTCCCGTCATACTTGTCCGGGAGGGACAGTCTGGGGGATTGCTGGGTAGGCTGGGGGCTGGCTCGCTGAGACGACTCGTGGTAGGAGGCCCTCCGCTAGTTGGAGGTGAAACCTCTCGGCTGGTGTCGAGGCAGTGGAGGACCTCGACCTCATCCATAGCCGCACTTAGTTGCGTCAGCTGATTGTGGTGTTGGCAAAGTAGGTATCCCTACTCACCAACCGTCTGGGAGATTTCTTTATCTTCTGCTGGTTCCATAATTATTGAGGCAGTATTCTGTAACGTATGCGCTTGGAGTCAGGAAGCAGGTGCAAAAGGTGAGTTTAATAAACATGAACAAGCCAAATAATCAAAATGTGAGAAGCGTACTGAATGTGAACAAAACCAATACTGCCTGATGACTGAGGCTACTGAGGACTAAATAAAGGGAAGGTAATCAAGGTGATGATGAAGTCCAGGTGTGCGTAATGATGGGGAGCAGATGTGCGTAATGATGGTGCCTGGACCGGTGGTTAGTAGACCAGCGACGTTGTGCGCTGGAGAGGGGGAGCGGGAGTAGGCGTGACAGACTGCATGAATGTCAACTCAACTCTTGAGTTTCTGTATTGTACCATTTAATGTTTCCTATTGTTACAATCAACATTATAAAAATGCATTCTATTCCATGAGCCACATCAGAATAATATAAATATACAACTGAGTATTTTTTTTGAGATGTTAGATTACATGTAATTCTGTGACTCTATGCCAATGACTGTACAGTATATACTATATACAGTATGAAGCTCTACCATCTGTACAATCATAGATAGAACAATGAGTCAGATATTTAACCAGATGTATAAATGTGAAGCATCGGATTGGCGTTTCCACTCACTACCAAATATTGTGATGAGAGGAAGCCCAGTGGCCGGCAGTGAGAGAAGATGGAGAGAGATAGATTTTGGCCGACATTCTGCAAATTTCGATAAAAAATGTGATCACCATACAGTTTTCTGTTTCCACAACAAGAATCTGTAACAAACCAAGTGGACTACGTTTTCTAGAATGCACACTCACACTTCACAGAGTAGGCGTTCCCTAACAGAAATATGCTAATAAATGCTAGAATGCGCCAATAGGATCTCATTAGCTTGTGCTTGGCTCTGCCCAACTCCTTGCTTGTTCTGCCCTCTATGATTAATTTGGAGGTCAAAGAGAGAGACGGAGGAAGAGGCAGGGGCGGAAATCCCGGGGGGGACGGGGGGGACACGACCCCCCCATCCTGGGAAAAATATGATTTGTCCCCCCCAATATATCACTGAAACATAACTATGTAATTTAAATAATATTAATAATACGCAATGAAAGCAATTGTGCTGATTATAGACACTTAATAGCGCGTTTTTAAGTTTCAAAAGATTGCGACCCCCCCGCGCCTTTGCCTCACAATGGTTTGATCCACTGCCAGTTCCTTAGCTTGCTACGTAACTGCCGTGAGGTTCATTCAGTCAATCGCGCACACACACACTAGCTGAATATGCAGAGCTAGCACGCAAATATTGACTATTAAGCTAGCTAGTACCTATTCCATTTATGTGGCGTCGTCAAAGATGGAATCAGCATGCAGATGATGTAAGTTAGTGCTTCAAAGTCCCTGTGATAAGGTTAGCGATAAACTGAAGTCCAAACTGAACAGAACTACACTCTCTTCTACCATTGTCTTAAATAGATTTAATGGTCTCGTTGCAAAAGCTAAATTTTCGCAAGGGAACTTTTATTTATTTATTTTATTTCACCTTTATTTAACCCGGGTAGCAAAGATTATAGCAAACACCACTGAAACTGAATTGGTGCTCGCTAGCTTTGCAAATTCAGCTATTGTTGGAAGCCAGCCAATATGAAACAAACGGTTAAAATTACAAAAGGTTGCAGCATATGTTGTGTAAATGGTGAACTCATACAGCTGTCAACTCTTGTCATTTTAATCCGTTTCACATTTGCTAGCTACCTTTTAGATCGAAGCCCATATAGAATGATTGAAGATGATAGAAGCCCATCTCCTACTGTAAATAACCTACACACTGTGTGTGTAGCCAGCCAGCCAGCCAGCCAGGTAGAAAAATGGCGAACATCAGAGTATTTTTCAATACACCAAAACGCATAGTAAGAACCCTCGTAGCCTAATATCTCAGACTAGTTGATAAAATGTTCATAAGAAAGAAATTAAATTCTAATGGAAATGTTTCACAATGATATCATTAGGCAGAGCAGGCAACAGATGGCACACAGACAGAAGAGCTGGGGACAGATAGGCAGGGACAGACTGGCAGAGACAGGGAGTCTCAGGTAAGTTTGTTGAGTCTTTGTTTGGCAACATTATGAAAGGTTCTCAATTTTTTTGACTTGTAAAATAGGAACATAATTGGAAAATGCCATGGATACCCCCACTCTCAACTTAAACTGGTGACTGAACTAAAATTTGTTAAAGGCAATGGTATTGCTGTTGTGATTAGTTGGGTAGTTTTGGGTACTGGTAGTTAGGAGTACGGCAAACACCTTATTTCTTTGGTTCCTCAATATACATTTACCATATTACAATGTAGGCTATGTGTTACAGCACTACTTTTGGTGTCCCCCTCAGGAATTGCTCTTGAGAAAATTTCATGTAATTGTCCCCTCCAAAGTGGATATCAGATTTTCGCCCCTGGGAAGAGGGTGAGCTTGAGTCGGGTAAAAATTGTGAAAAAAGAGAGATGGTTTGTCGAAGAAGAATGTTAGAAAGTAGGAGCAGAGTGAGCCGTACGCCGTAGGTCTGGAGGAGAAATGGAAGTTAATTTATGGAAGGCGATTTATCGGAGGAGGCAGGTTCGGTGAAGTCCTCAGAGCCCGATGCTTGCACCGATGGTCAGGATAAAGATGAGTCTGTGACAGTAGGAGTGACATTTCTGGAGAAAGTGGACCCCTGCCTTTTGGCTGATCCATTTGTGGTTTCAGGGTGGGTGAAAAAGGAGTTTGGTGCTGTGGAATCGGTGAAGGTAACCAGAAGTAGTCTTGTGATTGTTTGCATTTCTGCTGGTCAGAGGGAGCAGGCGCTTTGGGCCAAACCAATTGGGACAAGCATTGTGACTTGTGATTACTGGGGTAACGGTAAATGTGAAAGTGGACCAACTGAAGGGAAAGATTCACGTGTTTGTGACGCTCGTTGTTTGATGCAACGCAGACAGACAGACAGACAGGGTGGCGTGAAGACAAAGTGATGTTAGGATATGTCAGTTATCCTGTACGAGCATATATGCCAAATACATTAAGTTCTTACAGGTGCCAAGCTTATGGGCATCTGGCAGCAGTGTGTAGGAAGGAGGTTCTTAGGTGTGAAAAGTGTGCAGAAGAGCATGAGACAAAGGAAGGTGTAGCAATGGGGAATGAAGTGGTTTCTGCTAATTGTAGGGATGCCCATGGGGCTGAAGATCAGAAATGTCCGGTGTGAGAGAAGCAGGTTGAGGTTACCAGGGTTAGAGTAGAGCAGAGGGTGTCGTATGCTGAGGCAGTGAAGAAAGTTGAGGAAAATGGGTCAAGGGGAGGGATCCTGAGAGGATTTGTGTGAGTACCCAGTTAGCAATGAGCAATCGGGAGGCCGGCGTCCCTCCAGAGCGGTCGCACACACCGTGCAACAGCTTTTTTCCCCCATCGCCTCATTCTCGGGGTGCCTGCGGCCGTGCTCCTGCCGTTCACGTGCCATTTTCCTCACACAGCCCACCCACGACCCGCCCTTCTCCCGACCGGTGACACTACTGCTGCTAGCGGGAGGCAAGAAGACTTTTCAACATAAAGCCAGCGGCATGCCTTCTCCCTATCGCCACTTATTTTTATAAATATTTATAGCTTTTTATTATTCAAGGTACATTGGATGCCATGTTCATTTGGAAAATTACTGTAAAATAGAATGTGTGCAAAATACGGTATATCAGATAACGAGGGCAGTCCTGGTCACCTGGATCCACTAATAACTACAAATCAAATCCAGTCAAATCTAATTTTATTGTCATGTACTTGCAGGCTTCTCACACAGTGCAATGGTGACAAAGGTGTCATAGTAATAAAATAAGTAACATTGTAAATATATGCTAATGAAAATACTAAATCAAGTACAAGAAGCATGCATATAAAACAAAATATGTAAATGAAAATAAGATTTTTAAAAAGCCTATAGGGACATAGTAGGCTATGGAAATGTGTATAGTGAGTGGAATAAGTACAGTGCAGTGACAGCATATAATTATTATATGAAAGTATATACGTAGAGTACAAAACATTAACATTAAGAACACCTTCCTAATATTGAGTTGCAACCTTCAATTCGTCGGGACTCTACAAGGTGTCGAAATGATTCCACAGGGATACTGGCCCATGTTGACGCCAATACTTCCCACACTTAAGTCAAGTTGGCTGGATGTCTTTTGGGTGGTGGACCATTCTTGATGTGTACAGAATATGAATAAATGGTAAGTGTGTGGTGCAGTAGTCAGTCCAGGGTTCAGTTGTTGGATTAGTCTCGTGGCTTGGGGGAAGGGGCTGGCTTTGACACAGGGTGGTCCAAGACTTGATGTTGACCTTCACTGCAGTGGATCCCTCTCCCCTGTGCACTGCCAACACAATCAGAGTCCCCTTTCAGGTAACGGGTGATCTGAATCTGGACCCCTTCATCCGTGGCATCCCGGGTTGCAGGGTTCTTCAGAATGGCTCCTAAACACAAAGAAAGAACATGGAGTTACAGTTGAATCCCACATGGTCTTAAACACGTTTAAGAATTTACTTAAAAGTACACAAAACAAATGTAACACATTTAATATCAAATCTTATTGTGAAGAATGGTCATCAGAAACAAGTTCCTGAAACAGGCCTCATCCCCTGCCCAGGCGGCGGTGATGGCGAGACTGTTTGACAGAATGCAAGGTAGCATCTGCCACACTGTCGACTTCAGGTCCTTGGCACCCATTACAGCCAGAAACCTAAGATACAAAATGCAAGAGAAGTATTTGTTGTGCAGATATTTTCAATAAGTATTTACATTTAAGTTGGTAACAGTTATGTTCTTTCCTTCATGTCTGCGGCCCAAACTTGGCACTTTTGGCCCGCTGTCCACCATTTGTTTCCAACCTGCACAAGGTCCTATCTGGCCAACCGGTCCAATCTGACCAGTTTCAACTTCCTGTGTATTCGTCTGCTCATAGTGAACCAGAAAGGCCAGCATTCACAGCGAATGCAGAAACCACTCCAGTAGGTAGATGGGACGTGCCCATGAATTTGGTTCATGGCATTGTTTACTTCAAACGACCAACACATAGTAATCTGAGAAATGTTTTCTTGCACATTTTTTTAAAATGTTTGTTTTTCCACTAACGTTTGTCATCATGCCCGTGTGGTGTTCTGTCTGGCGGTGTTAATTACAAACAAGCGCGAAATTGAGTTATTTTTTACCATTCTACCTACCAGGGTTTTATCCAGATGTTGCCCGTGGTCTGCGGCTATCAAGAATGATGCTTATGGGGACCAAAGATTATCAGAAGGATTTTCAGGCTGAACGAATTTTAGACGACAGCTGAGAAGTGATGTGATACCTTCACATCAAAGCGGAATATTCTTGATTAGAAGTAACGTAATGTTAGCTGGACTAGGTAAATAACCTACGTTAGCTAATTTACAGTCCTGGTAGTCACTGCTAAACTGGTAACGTTAGTTACCTTCAGCAGAGTAAACATGTTTGTCTTTTCACTCTAGTTTTGACTAACCTTAGCAAATAAGAATAACTCAATCTAGTATCCATCTATTCTACCCTTGTATGGAAAACACTCTGTTACTAAAAATAGAATTGTCGATATAGCTAACTCACTCTTGGTGTGTTGGTAGTAATGATGAATGTGTATAAATGGTCTATAGTTGGTTACAGAGTATGTGAGCGGAGTTGAGCGGTCAGAAATCCCGCTCATGGGAGCACATGTCCTTTCCAAACGCTCTGTTAAAAACCGCTCCGCACTCACAGGAGAAAAAAACTGCAGTTCCAAATTCATTGAAAACCCCCAATTTAACCAACACCCATCTATTTTTGTGACTACCTGGACCTACGTTTTGGTTTTGAATTATTCAAACCAAACCATGGGATTTGAATTAAGTATTTTAATAAACATGAAAAGGTGAATGTATGAAGTGCTCATCATTTTAAATAAGCTAAATGTCATATTAAACAGCATATTAACACTAAATAGGTCAGGAGCCAGACATATTATTTCCATTTTAAACTGGGTGATTCAAGCCCTGAATGCTGATTGGCTGACAGCTGTGGTATATGTATACCACTGTATGACAAAACATTTATTTTTACTGCTCTAATTACGTTGGTAACCAGTTTGTACGTTGGTAACCCCATAAGTGACGCCTATAGCACCTCTGGGGTTTGTGGTATATGGCCAATATACCACGGCTAAGGGCTATGTCCAGGCAATGCCTTGTGCCTAAGAACAGCCCTTAGCCGTGGTATATTGGCCATATACCACACCCCCTCCTGCCTTATTGCTTAATTATATCAAGGCTTATAGCCTACAAAGAAATACATTGTGAAGCATTTGCGAGTGCGCTAACCGGATGCTTCACATTTATACATCCGGTGAAATATCTGTCTCGTTGTTCTGTATATTTATTGTTCTATTTGTGACAATACAAAGGCGAATTGAGTTAATGCACACGTGCACTTCAGAGTAGGCACCCATTATGGAAATATGCAAATGTCTGCTAGAATGCTCCAATAGGATCTTGCTATCTCGTGCTTGACTCTGCCCACTATGACTATTTATAGATCGGCAGGTTAGGGTACTCTCAGTGGCAAGATGTTCTTTACTTTTTTTTTTACATTCATTTTTAAATGTAACCTTTTTAACTAGGCAAGTCAAATTTTATTTGTCTCATATACATGGTTAGCAGATGTTATTGCGAGTGTAGCGAAATGCAACGATGTCCTAACCCGAATGACGCTGGGCCAATTGTGCGCCGCCCTATGGGACTCCCAATCACGGCCGGTTGTGATACAGCCTGGAATCGAATCAGGGTCTGTAGTGACGCCTATAGCACTGAGATGCAGTGCCTTAGACCGCTGCGCCACTCGGGAGTCATTTACCATTCGGCCATCAGATTTGCTACCAATGCTCCTTATAGGGCACATCACTGCACTCTATACTCCTCTGTAAACTGGTCATCTTTGTATACCCGTCGCAAGACCTACTAGTTGATGCTTATTTATAAAACCCTCCTAGGCCTTACTCCCCCCTATCTGAGATACCTACTGCAGCCCTCATCCTCCACATACAAATCAAATTGTATTTGTCACATGCATCGAATACAGCAGGTGTAGTAGACCTTACAGTGAAATGCTTAATTAAAAGCCCTTAACCAACAATGCAGTTTTAAGAAAATACCCCCCAAAAAAGTAAGATATGAATAATAAATAGTTACAACACCCGTTCTGCCAGTCACATTCTGTTAAAGGTCCCCAAAGCACACACATCCCTGGGTCACTCCTCTTTTCATTTCGCTGCGACTGGAACAAGCTGCAAAAAACCCCACTAAAACTGGACAGTTTTATCTCCACTTCTTCATTCAAAGACTAAATCATGGACACTCTTACTGACCGTTGTGGCTGCTTCACGTGATGTACAGTTGAAGTCAGAAGTTTACATACACCTTAGCCAAATACATTTAAACTCAGTTTCACAATTCCTGGCATTTAATCCTAGTAAAAATTCCCTGTCTTAGGTCAGTTAGGATCACCACTTTATTTTAAGAATGTGAAATGTCAGAATAATAGTAAAGAGAATGATTTATTTCAGCTTTTATTTCTTTCATCACATTCCCAGTGGTTCAGAAGTTTACATACACTAAATTAGTATTTGGTAGCATTGCCTTTGAATTGTTTACTTCCCAGGTAGCCTTCAGGTAGCCTTCCACAAACTTCCCACAATAAGTTGGGTGAATTTTGGCCTATTCCTCCTGACTGAGCTGGTGTAACTGAGTCAGGTTTGTAGGCCTCCTTGCTCACACATGCTTTTTCAGTTCTGCCCACAAATGTTCTATAGGATTGAGGTCAGGGCTTTGTGATGATCACTGCAATACCTTGACTTTGTTGTCCTTAAGCCATTTTGCCACAACTTTGGAAGTATGCTTGGGGTCAATGTCCATTTGGAAGACCCATTTGCGACCAAGCTTTAAATTCCTGACTGATGTCTTGAGATGTTGCTTCAATATATCAACATACTTTTCCTCCCTCATGATGCCATCTATTTTGTGAAGTGCACCAGTCCCTCCTGCAGCAAAGCACCCCCACAACATGATGCTGCCACCCCTGTGCTTCACGGTTGGGATGGTGTTCTTCAGCTTGCAAGCCTCCCCCTTTTTCATCCAAACATAACGATGGTCGTTATGGCCAAACAGTTATATTTGTTTCATCAGACCAGAGGACATTAATCCAAAAAGTACTCTCTTTGTCCCCATGTGCAGTTGCAAACTGTAGTCTGGCTTTTTTAATACGGTTTTGGAGCAGTGGCTTCTTCCTTGCTGAGCAGCCTTTCAGGTTGTGTCGATATAGGACTCGTTTTACTGTGGATATAGATACTTTTGTACCTGTTTCCTCCAGCATCTTCACAGGGTCCTTTGCTGTTGTTCTGGGATTGTGTTGCACTTTTTGCACCATAGTACATTCATCTCTAGGAGACAGAACGCGTCTCTTTCCTGAGCGGTATGACGGCTGCGTGGTCCCATGGTGTTTATACTTGCGTACTATTGTTTGTACAGATGAACATGGTACCTTCAGGCATTTGGAAATTGCTCCCAAGGATGAACTAGACTTGTGGAGATCCACAATTCTTTTCTGAGGTCTTGGCTGATTTCTTTTGATTTTCCCATGATGTCAAGCAGAGGCACTGAGTTTGAAGTTAGGCCTTGAAATACATCCACAGGTACACCTCCAATTGACTCAAATTATGTCAATTAGCCCATCAGAAGCTTCTAAAGCCATGACATCATTTTCTGGAATTTTCCAAGCTGTTTAAACGCACAGTCAACTTAGTGTATGTAAACTTCTGACCCACTGGAATTGTGATACAGTGAAATATAAGTGAAATAACTGTAAACAATTGTTGGAAAAATTACTTGTGTCATGCACAAAGTAGATGTCCTAACCGACTTGCCAAAACTATAGTTTGTTAATAAAGAATTTTGTGGAGAGGTTGATAAACGAGTTTTAATGACTCCAACCTAAGTGTGTGTAAACTTCCGACTTCAACTGTTTTGTAGTGTTAGGGTTTGACCAACTATTTGTTTGCATAACCTATATAATATAACAAAGAAGCTATAATATTAAGTTTATACTCTATATGATAAGAGCATACTGCTGTGTGAGAGGAAGGGGCTCATGGGATGTTGAGTCATATGGAAAGAATGCAGATGCTGTAAATCAGGGATATGGAAGAACTTGTTAAAAGATAAGGGCAGGATATGGGTGAAATGTATATGCGGAGGGGTGTCGGTGTTTTAGAGAACTGTGCATTGTGCAGTCACAAGATAAATCGACTGCCAAAGATAATAACTACGCCCGGCAACAGGAGGCGTCTCGAGGTTGGGACCAACCTGCACGCCAACAATAGGATGAGTAAGTTTAAACCACGCTCATCCTCCCTCTGACAGGCCAGCAGTGAGCGGGAACTATCTCTGTCAGAGTATTTAATGAAAAGCAAAGGATGTATCACTCAGTTCTCTGTCTGCCCTGCGTGGTGACACAGCGAGCCCGTATATACGAACATCATATTTACCATAAATGTGTTTGCATTAATTAAAGTAGAAAGAAATCAGAAGTTACTCTGTGTTAACTGTTTTATTCCAATACCAGATTGAATTGACGCGACCCCACAGTAGTCTCTAACTTCTTGCCTTTGTGCTGTTGTCTGTGTCCAATAATCTTTGTACCATGTTGTTGTGCAACCATGTTATTGTCATGTGGTGTTGCTGCTATGCTGTGTTGTCATGTGTTGCTGCCATGCTATGTTGTTGTCTTAGGTCTCTTGTCATGATATGTTTTGTCATGTATTTTGATTTTTTAATCCCAGCACCCGTCCCCCTTTTGGTAGGTCGTCATTGTAAATAAGAATTTGTTCTTAATTGGCTTGCCTGACTTGCTATTTTTACTCATTACTGATTTGTTTGCATGTGAAACGATGGGCTATGGTCTATCTTGGTTTAGTTATAAAAATCTTTGACTATGCTTTGCGCACTTCCGGTGGCCGCCATATTGATTTTGTTTTGTCGATGTTGAAAACACGTTCTTAAATCGTTGTTCAATTTTATGTCCAACTTTTCGTATTATTGTTTTATATTGTGATATCTGGTTATTTATTTATAGTTACTACCTGAAGGGTAGCAACACAACAGCCAAGATGCCGCGTATCATGATCAAGGGTGGTGTATGGCGAAACACTGAGGTAAGTTGGCGTAGCTAACGTTAGTAACTCAACGTTTTCTGCTGCTAACTAGCTTCCAACTAATATACAAACATTTTTAGTTAACTAAGTCAACTCCAGGTTAATGAACTACCATGTAAATGTATTCACTGAATTAGCTACTTGACAGCTTGGAATTCACTGCATCACTTTAGCTAACATTAGCTGGCTAGTCAGCTAGTTAGCTAACAACATTAACGTTAGTCGTAATAGCTCACTAGCTGAACTTCAATGTAACGTTAGCTAGTTGACATTAGCTAACTAGTAATATCTACTAGTTAACACCGTCTTTAAATTATAGTTGTCTGCAGTTGAAACTGAATTTTCCTCGGGAATCAGTGAATAATGAATCAATAAAATATTACATCCTCCCTCTTTCTCCCAGGATGAGATACTGAAGGCAGCAGTGATGAAATATGGGAAGAACCAGTGGTCTCGTATTGCCTCCCTGCTGCACCGCAAGTCTGCCAAACAGTGCAAGGCCCGTTGGTGTGTATGTGTGTGTGTCTGACGTTAAAACCGGTGTGTGTGTGGCATGCATGATAAGTTGAGCCCCAAAGAAGACTGAGTGGTTTCTCTGTGTGTGTGTGTGTGTGTGTGTGGATAGAGTTCTGTGTATTTAATGTGTGTTTGTGTGTGGATTCAGTTCTGTGTGTATCTAATGGGTTGTTTTTGTGTGTAGGTATGAGTGGCTGGATCCCAGCATTAAGAAAACCGAGTGGTCCAGAGAAGAAGAGGAGAAGCTGCTCCATCTGGCCAAGCTGATGCCAACCCAGTGGAGGACCATTGCTCCTATCATAGGACGCACCGCTGCCCAGTGTCTGGAGCACTACGAGTTTCTACTGTAAGACCCACGCAAAAACACTTTCTCTCTGTGTTCAGAGAAGACCTCTTGGCGTCCATGTTCTTATGCATTTTCTTGTGTGTGTGTATAGAGACAAAGCAGCCCAGAGGGACAATGAGGAGGATACAGCTGATGATCCCAGGAAACTGAAGCCTGGAGAGATCGACCCCAACCCTGAAACTAAGCCTGCTAGGCCTGACCCTGTGGACATGGACGAAGGTACATAAAGTACAACGCTTCTTCGGCTCGTTGCTGTTCACTCAACTTGCATGGTTTATTAAAATGAAATAAATAAGACCAAACCAGCTATTCCTGACTCTGTGTGTTTGTGTGTAGATGAGCTGGAGATGCTGTCTGAGGCCAGAGCTCGTCTGGCCAACACTCAGGGGAAGAAAGCCAAGAGGAAGGCCAGAGAGAAACAGCTGGAGGAGGCCAGGTATACACAGGCACACACAGGCACACACCTTTTACACACAAGCACACATTTGTGTTTCAAATAAGAGCTGTGTCATGTAAATACAACAAATGCAGGATTTGTCATTTGTGAACTGCATAACGTTCAGCATAACATTCAGACAGACATTTCTGAATTTGCTCTCATAGTGAGGGTACTCGATTATGCTGGCCTGGTGGCTAGTGGGTGTAGTTTGCACCGGGTGAAAAGTGATTGTATTCATTTAGGAACTGGGCTTCCTCCAGGCGTGAGCCACGCGCCCCGTACTGGCTGACGGCGGCATCGTCTCAAACCAAAAGTGACGTAGGTTAAGCACGTGGAGTAATGAGTAGGATTTTGTTTTCACATGCAAAAGTGATTTGATAAAACTATTTTGCCTTCCCAATGAAAACTAGTTTGAAAATTCAAACATTTATTTGATGCAAAAGAGATGTATGTTTCTGAACGATGCATCATTCTGCCTTGTTGACAACGTGACCGAGCGGCGCAGATTACTATTCAATTTGAGCAGGGCGTGCGTCCATCACCGGTTTTGCACGTTCATAGCCCGTTGCAACCCGGTCCATCTTAATCGAATCCCCTCAATGCCTACCACCAAATCAAGAAAACTTTCAATGCTGACAAACATACACGCTCTCTCTTTCTCCTCACTCCCAGACGACTGGCTGCTCTACAGAAGCGCAGGGAGTTGAGGGCAGCAGGCATTGACGCTCAGAAGAAGAGGAAGAAGAAAAGAGGAGTGGACTACAATGCTGAGATTCCCTTTGAGAAGAAACCTTCTCAGGTAACACATTACACACACACATACAGTGGGCTCCAACATTACTGGCACCCCTGACTGGCAATGCACAAATAATGCTTAAACAATATAATTATAGAGAGAAACTCAAAATACCAACATGTGGGAAATACTGTACTTTATTAATGTTTCAATGGAACCAACCAAAATAATTTATTGATTTAATTAAAAATCAATGTCCTCCAAATCAAGGTTTCACAATTAATGGCACCCTTAAAGATGATTGTAAATAACATCTACCAAAATTAAATTCCACTTATTTAAGTCTTAAGGAACTATATTGAGCCATTACATCACTTCCGGTTTCACTAGGGTATAAAAATGAGGTAACACACATGCAATATCCCGCTGTCATCCAACACCATGAAGAAAAAAGAACTGGCAGTTCAAAAGAGACAGATGGTCGTAGACCTTCATAAATCTGGTAATGGCTGCAAGTAGATCCACAAAGGTTTGAA
Source organism: Salmo salar (assembly GCF_965601325.2). NCBI lineage: Eukaryota > Metazoa > Chordata > Actinopteri > Salmoniformes > Salmonidae > Salmo > Salmo salar. Next base: position 26,624,333 of record NC_138299.1, read on the forward strand.
TATACCACTGCGCACTGTCAGGGCAATAATTAAAACATTCAAAAGATATGGAACAGTTGAAAACCTCACGGGTAGAGGACGCAAATGCATTTTGCCCCCCAGGATAGAGAGGAGGATCACCAGGTTTCAAAAAGCACCACCAGACGCCACCTCCATAACCACAGGCTCTTTGGAAGGGTTGCTAGAAGAAAGCCCTTTCTGACCCCAAGACACAGACGCAAGGGCTTGGAGTTTGCCAAACGTCATTTAAATTATGACTGGAAGAAGGTGCTCTGGTCACATACAGCATCGGCATGTTTGGCGTCGAAACAGAGATGCATACAAGGAGAGGCACCTCATACCCACGGTGAAATATGGAGGGGGTCAGTGATGTTTTGGGGCTGTTTTAATTCCAGAGGTCCAGGGGCACTGGTTAAGATTGATGGCATAATGAATTCCACCAAGTCTCAGGCAATTTTGGCTGACAATCTGGTTGCCTCTGCCAGAAGGCTGGGACTTGGCCGTAGGTTGACTTTCCAACAAGACAATGACCCGAAACATACCTCAAGATCCACACACAAATGGTTCTGTGACAACAAAATCAATGTTCTGCCATGGCCATCTCAGTTGCCGGACGTCAATCCAATCAAAAACCTGTGGGCTGAGTTGAAGAGGGCAGTTGATAAGCGCAAACCCAAGAATGTGAAGGATCTGCATAGAGGAATAGTCCAAAATCGCTCCAAATGTGTTCCTTAACCTTGTCAAACATTACAGGAAAAGACTCCATGCTGTTATCCTTGCCAGAGGTGGCTGCACTAAGTACTAAATGAGGAGTGCCAATAATTATGAAACCTTGATTTTGGTTAAATTTATTTTGTATTAAATAATTGTATGATTTTGGTTGGTTCCATTGAAACATTAATAAAGTACAGTATTTCTCACATGTTGGTATTTTTAGTTTATTGTTTATATTTTATAAAGTATTGTTTGTGCATTGCCAGTCAGGGGTGCCAGTAATTTTGGAGCCCACTGTACATCAAGGTGTGTATTATTGGGGCTAAGTGTTGTTATGATTCTAGGGTTTCTATGACACCAGCATGGAGCTCTACGAAGGTCTGGAACCAAACTTCAAACGCCTGCGACAACAGCACCTGGACGGAGAGCTACGCAAGTCAGTCTCTCTCTCTCACACACACACTCAACGAATGCTACATGTATGATCTGATTAGGCCGTTTATAGATGGGATATTTTGATAGTTTGAATGTGAGGAGGAGAGAGCTGTGTGTGCCTGACTTTGTGTGTGTCCTCAGTGAGAAGGAGGAGAGGGAGAGGAAGAGGGATAGACAGAAGATCAAGAAGAAGAAGGAAAGTGATCTTCCGTCAGCCATCCTCCAGACCAGCGGAGTAGCGGAGTTCACCAAGAAACGCAGCAAACTGGTGCTGCCTGCACCACAGGTAACAACGCTATGACTGTGTGTGTGCGTGCGCATCTCTGATGCATAGCTACGGGAAGTAGTGAAGTTTTGTCAGGCCAGTGAAATTTGACCGTGTCTGATGTTGTCTGGCTGACGCTGTCTGGCGTGCGTAGATCTCTGATGCGGAGCTGGAGGAGGTGGTTAAGCTGGGTCAGGCCAGTGAAGTGGCTCGTCAGACCGCTGAGGAATCTGGGATCACTAACTCCGCCTCCTCAGCCCTACTGTCAGAATACAGCCTTTCCAACAGCGCCATGGCAACTGCGCTACGCACCCCCAAGACCCCTGCCGCGCAGGACAAGATACTACAGGTACACACATTCACTCTCCCTTATTCTCTGTCTCAGGGTATATGAAGAAAGCTGTCCACGGTACATATTACCATACAATGTCAATCATAACATCAAATGAATGCCAATACAATACCTCTGACAACATCTCTCTCTCTCCAGGAGGCCCAGAACCTGATGGCTCTAACTAACGTAGACACTCCTCTGAAAGGAGGTCTGAACACTCCTCTCCACCAGAGTGACTTCTCAGGAGTCACACCCCAAAGACAGGCAGTACAGACACCGAATACTGTACTGACCACACCTTTCAGGTACACACGCAAGCCATTCACACACACGCCAGCAGCATACCACCTTGCATCCCACTGGTGGCTTGCCTCTGAAGCTAAGCAGGGTTGGTCCTGGTCGGTCCCTGGATGTTGGAGGGCCAGTAGGAGGCACTCTTTCCTCTAGTCTAAATATCTCAATGCCCCAGGGCAATGATATGGGACATTGCCTTGTGTAGGGTGCCCTCTTTTGGATGGGATGTTAAACAGGTGTCCTGACTCTCTGTGGTCACTAAAGATCCCATGGCACTTATCTTAAGAGTAGGGTTGTTAACCCTGATGTCCTGGCTAAATTCCCAGTCTGGCCCTCATACCATCATGCCCACCTAATCATCCCCAGCTTCCAATTGGCTCATTCATCACCCCTTCTCTCCCGTAACTATTCCCCAGGTTGTTGCTGTAAATGAGAATGTGTTCTCAGTCAATTTACCTAGTATAATAAATAAACATGCAAGCCATTCTCCCACACACCTAATTCTGTACTGACTAGTGACACACACTATTGCTGTTGTAGAACCCCGGGTCCAGGGTCTGAGGGCGGTATGACCCCCCAGGGAGCGTTAACCCCTAAAGGACCGGGTACTGTAACCCCTGGGCGCACCCCTCTACGAGACAAACTCAACATCAATACTGAGGAACAACTAGCAGACCCTGCCTACGCTAGACATATGGTAACACAAACTACTATTGAAATGGCTGTTTCAAATTTGTTTTCTGTGTGTATAACTTTTATTTTGTGTGTGTGTAACTTTTATTTTGTGTGTATGTGCGTAGCAACGAGAGTCGAAGGAGCAGCTGAAGCTGGGTCTGATGTCGCTGCCGATCCCCAAGAACGACTTTGAGATCGTTCTACCAGAAAACGCAGAGACTGAACTGGAGGAAATGGAGACGGAGACCGGATACATGGAGGACGCCTCAGAGATGGAGCTACGCAAACAGGTAACACTCAGTCGCACTGACCCACATGCATACTACTCATATAAAGCTCTACTCTTGACTATCCCCTTTTGTAACTGTGTGTGTGTTGCAGGCTGCCCGGGATGCAGAGCAGGAGAAAGAGCTGAAGCTGAGACACACTGCTGTACAGAGGACTCTACCCAGACCATCAGAGGTAAGCACACACAGTGTGACTCTCTCACACACAAGTGTTCAAGTGCTGCATCGCCTCCCCTTCCCGGCTACAGCATTAGTGACAAAACGAATGCAAAATTGTGTGTGTAGGTGAATGAGTCTATCCTGCGTCCGTTGGGAACAGATCCTCTGTCAGAACTTCAGCAGGCTGAGGAGATGATCAAGAAGGAGATGATCACTATGCTGCACTTTGACTGTCTACACCACCCACCAGCCAACCAACAGGTAGATGTATACACATACATAAACACACACAGGGCTGCGTTTGGAGCAGAACTAAAGTACTTTGTTTATCCAATCACAGCGCAGCAAACAACGAGGGCCTGCCTCCACCTCCAACAATGCAGAACACATCGCCCACCTGGACAGACACCCCTACAAGCCAATCAGCAATGAGGAGCTGGCACAGGTAAAACACACACCCCTACTAGCCAGTGTTTCCAATCCTGTTTCCCCTGCAATGTCATGGTCTCCATCTGCTGTGTTGTAGTCTTGTTTTAGTATGCCTCAATCCCAAAATGAATAGGAAAGATGGACACTGTCTAGATGGAGTGCTAGGGATGGGTACGGTTAATCGAATATCCGAACGGACGTTGGTATTGGCTTACTTTAGTTCATTTTCAGATTGTTTTAAAAAGGCCTAAAAAAGCAATGAAAAAGCATTGTCTAAATTACATTTTAAATGATCCTTGTGACATTGTTACCTACAAGGATATACCATGACATTTGAAATTCTTAATATAATGAAACTACTAACTTTTGAATGTATACTGAACAAAAATATAAACCCAACAATTTCAAAGATTTTACTGAGTTACTGTTCATGTAACGAAATCAGTCAATTGAAATAAATTAATTTGGCCCCTAATCTATGGATTTCACATGACTGGGAATACAGATATGCATCTCTTAGTCACAGATACCTTAAGAAAAGAAAGGTAGGGGGTGTAACTCAGAAAACCGGTCAGTATCTGGTGTGACTGGCATTTGCCTCATGCAGCGTGACACATCTCCTTCACAGAGTTGATCAGGCTGTTGATTGTGGCCTGTGGAATATTGTCCCACTCCTCTTCAATGGAGTTTCTGGATATTGGCGGGAACTGGAACATGCTGTCGATCCAGAGCATCCCAAACATGCTCAATGGATGACATGTCTGGTGAGTATACAGGCCATGGAAGAACTGAGGCATTTTCAGCTTCCAAGGATTGCATACAGATCCTAGCAACATGAAGCGACGCATTATCATGCTGAAACATGAGGTGATGGGGGGCGGAGAATGGCACCACAATGGGCCTCGGGATCTCGTCACGGTATCGCTGTGCATTCAAATTGCCATCGATAAAATGCAATTTGTTCGTAGCTTATTCCTGCCCATACCATAACCTCACCGCCACTATGGGGCACTCTGTTCACAACGTTGACATCAGCAAACCGCTTGCCCACACGGCGCCATACACGTGGTCTGCGGTTCTGAGGCTGGTTGCCAAATTCTTTAAAATGACGGAGGCAGCTTATGGTAGAGAAATGAACATTAAATTATCTGGCAACAGCTCTGTTGGACATTCCTGCAGTCAGCATGCCAATTGCACAGTCTCTCAAAACTTGAGACATCTGTGGCATTGTGTGAAAGTGGCCTCTTATTGTCCCCAGCATAAGGTGCAGCTGTGTAATGATCATGCTTAATCAGCTTCTTCATATGCCACAGCTGTCTTGGCAAAAGAGAAATGCTCACTAGCAGGGATGAAAACAAATTTGGGCACAACATTTGAGAGAAATAAGCTTTTTGTGCGTATGGAACATTTCTGGGATTTTTTATTTCAGCTCATGAAACATTGGACCAACAATTTACATGTTGTGTTTATCAATGTAGTTTTTATAATGGTGCATTGAGTTACAGCTGCCCATTTGGCCCTCCAGTCTGCCCAGACATCAGTATGCTGTTTTTCCCACTTCAAATGGCAATTACAGGCGTCCACATAATGGAGTTTCTACAAATCAAATTTGATTCGTCACATGCGCTGAATACAATAGTTGTAGACCTTACAGTGAAATGCTTACTTATGAGTCCCTAACCAACAATGCAGTAAAAAATAAAAAATAAAAGTAACAAGTAATTAAAGAGCAGCAGTAAAATAACAATAGACTATATACAGGGGGTACCGGTACAGAGTCAATGTGCGAGGGCACCGGTTAGTTGAGGTAATATGTACATGTAGGTGGAGTTACAAGACCTGAGATCAATGCAAATACTCACCAGAAAACATTGTTGGATCAGAATCAGTTCTAAAATCATAATTTTCTTTCACTGTTGCTGTTTGCCAAAACTACAGAGAAAAGCAGTCTGTCTGCAGTTTACCTCTGCCATGTGCTTTTTTGGTCATTTTGATTGGTCAAGAGTGTAAAAATGAAAAGCATTTCTACTATGGTCCGTGCTATCTGGGATCCTAGAGACCGTCCCTACCCCATTGACGCTGACATTTAAAATGGTAAGGGTTAAGGTTGGGTTTAGGGTAGGGACATCCCAAGGTCCCCGGATTGCATTGACCTTTTGACTATCCAGATACCTGATTTAAAAAAATATCTATATATTATTTAAAAAAAAATCCCTACAGAGTAGAGTAACTTTGTCTACGCAATGTGGACATTTGTGTGAGATGCGTAAATAATAGTGTGTCACTTTTCGCCTCACCCCAGGCCAGTGAGTTGCTGAGCCAGGAGATGGAGGTGGTGAGGGCAGGTATGGGTCACGGGGACCTGTCCATGGAGGCCTACAGCCAGGTGTGGGAGGAGTGTTACGGCCAGGTGCTGTACCTCTCCGCACAGAGCCGCTACACCAGGGCCAACCTGGCCTCCAAGAAGGACCGCATAGACTCCCTGGAGAAGAAACTTGAGGTGAGACCACACACACGCTATCATGTCCTTTTTACACTAGAAGCTGCTGGGCCGTAGGTAACTCATGATGTATACCACCTGTTTATGATGTGTGTATTCCTAGATCAACCGAGGCCACATGACATGTGAGGCCCGTCGCGCTGCTCGTCTGGAGCGTCGTCTCAAGGTGACTGAACACTGACCTATACTCTTTCTGTATGTCTCTCAAACTGTTTCTAGACTACTGAAGCAGCATGGTGAACTGTGGGAGGGGTGATATGTCTGTATTCAGGTGTTACTAGGAGGGTACCAGTCCCGTGCTGTAGGCCTACTGAAGCAGCATGGTGAACTGTGGGAGCAGGTTGAGCAGGCAGCTACGGAGCTCCACACCTTCACTGAGCTGAAGATACAAGAAGACACAGCGATACCCCGCAGACAAGAGGTACACATACTTTCACACACCCCGCCATATCACACAAACACTAGATATTAGCTGACAAACTGCAGCCTGTGTTTATTGGACTTCATTTTCTCTTTAGGCTCTAAGGGAGGACGTGGAGAGACAGCAGGAGAGAGAAAAGGAGCTTCAGCAGAGATATGGAGACTTGCTGCTGGAGAAAGAAGCCCTGCTGTCTGCTAAATACTAACACCCCTACTAGAAACCCCATACACACACCCCATACATGCTTTCTATACACACACACAAATCACTAACACATATTATAAAAACATGTTCAGCAAATGCACACATACTGGAGAAAGTGTCTGCTCAAACACAGGATCATAGCGACCCTCATCTCCCCCTCTAATTGTGTGACTAGGTAAAAATATTTACAAATGAATGATCTATTGGAGCTCTGCCTCTTCTCATGTCATATTGATGTCATGGTTCAGTGCTTAGAGCATGCCCAGTAGTTGCCTAGTGTTGGTCTTTCCTCTGGTGAATCAGTGTCTTTTCATTGGAATAAAATATCAATACATATCTGATTTCTCCCTAAGACCTGTTTGCTGTATGTGGTGTTTGTCTGCCCCTTGGATTTTCTACCTGCAGCAAACCTAGTGGATTATGCTGGAAATACCAGTGAAAGCAAAGTGCCTCAAAAAGCATGGCCTATGAAATGTATAGAGAAACTTGTTCTTAGCAGTGTTGTCAGGGCTATTGGATGATAATCTGTTTTCCTACAGTTCACATAAGTGTTGGAAGAGGCCATATTGATGGAAAGCTAGCTTTCCATCCAATTGGTGAGATTTTCATGCAAATATTCTGGAATCATGCACATTTTTCCCACCAGTGGTGTTTCCTCCAAATGGACATGTTGCGGATAAAAAGAGTGTGTGCACTGTCAGCAAGCAATGTACTTTTTTTTTTATATACGTTTTCATGTACAGAATAAATTAAATTTAAATGTTTCCATTGCATTTTCAACACTACTGGTTGTGACAAACCTAACTGTTGCATTAAATACCAACTGTACCTACTGCGGTCTTAGCACGTGGGGCTAGCCTACAGCTCACAGTTTGGCTAGTTTACATGAGATTGTTGTGGATAAGAGCGAGAATATTTTCATTTGTGAAACGGCAGTCAACAGAATAAGACCCTAAAAAATATTTATTGGAATGGAGCATCATTATTTCAGCTATAGCTTAATAACCTGTGTGGTTTTCCAAGTCGTAGTGGGAGGACCAACACCATGTTGTTCGCATGACTCCAAGTTGACTTCGATATGGTTTGAATATTATTTGCCACCATATCTTGCATAATTCATTTTACCGACAAAAAGATCCCACCATGTCGAACGAACAAATTCTGTCGGTATTTATAAAATTGTAACAGACCTTATTTCCATCACAGCTGTCATGAAGATAATTTTTATTCAGTATGGCATAAAACGATGGAAATGTGGTTAGTGTTGAATAACTGAGTCAGTCTAATCAAATAGCTTTATTAAAGACAACTTTTTATATAAACCAGTGATGCATAATCAATGTGGACAAAAATGAACCGGACACTAAGGCTGTGTTTACAAAGGCAGCCCAATTCAGATTGTTTTTCACTAATTGGTCTAACCAACCAGATCTGAAAAATATCTGATGTGAAAAGATCTGATGGGATTGGTCAAAAGACCAATTAGTGGAAAAAAGATCGGAATTGGGCTGCCTGTGTAAACACAGACTAAGTGACATATCATGACAAGATGTTGTCTGGGCTTCAACAGAAATAGTTCACTTCCTGTCTGTCTTTATGGTAAGAATCTCAAATCATAAAAAAAGAACAGCCTATCGAACCATTTCTCTTCTGCCTTTAGCAGGCCAGGAACGCCATCCCATTGCCCCTATTAGCACTCTGGAAGAGGACAGAGGGACCATGTTTGTTATATTGATTACTTCCAACCAGTTGTTTTGTGAGAGGACAGTCCTACAGTACATATAGGAAGTTGGGGAGGGAAGAGGAATGAAAGGGAGATGAGTGTACCGTGTGTCTGTAACTGTAGCGTCTGATGGCCTCTCTGATGTGGCAGGGCTGAATGGCTCCACTGGGAGGCTCCACACCACTCACTGCTGAGCTCTGAAACACACACACACTTTAACACACGGTATACACACAAGCTGTGCAACACAAAAAAAACTATCTTAACAGACCTTCTTGCGTTTCCTTTGCCTGGTCTTACTGTCCAATCCCAAGCCTCCATTCGAGGGTTTAGAGGAGTGGGATGAGCCAGGAGTGGAGGGGGGCGTGGTCTCTGGAGATTCTGGATCTCTCTTTACCTGAGATAGAGACAGAGAGGTGGGGAAGGGAGAGAGAGGGGGAAGGTAGAGAGGTGGAAGGGAGAGAACATGTTTTAAATGAGCGGCCAGTAGGAATAGCAAGTTAGCTAGCTGCTACTCCTGTTAGCTGGCTAACAGAGGAGTGTGTGTTAACTTACCTCTGTATTGCTGTGGTAGTGTATGAAGCTGGCAGACACAACATGGCTGAAGGGGTCTGTCTTTGGAGTCATATCCTGTTTCACTAACAGAGACAGATCTACCAGCTAGAGAGAGAAAGAGAGGGAGTGAATATTGTAATCCAAACAGAGCAACGATACAGCCCACATAAAAAATACTACAGTTTACTATAGAACACTATAGTACCTACTATAGAATTCTGCAGTAAACTGTAGTATACTGTAGAATCCCATACTCCACACTGTAGTATCCCTCGATCATGTAGTGCTTACTATAGAATGTCATATTATACTGTACTACACATTGTAGTATCCCTCGCTCGTTTAGTGGTTACTTTAATATTTTGTATTACACTGTAGTATTAAATACAATTTTATTTGTCTCATGCACCGAATACAACAATTGTAGACCTTACTGTGAAATGCTTACTTACAAGCTCTTAACCAACAATGCAGAGTAAGAAAATATTTGCTAAATAAACTAAAGTAACACAATAACAAGGCTATATACAACAAATAAATAAACTAAAGTAAAAAAAGTAACAATAAAATAATAACGAGGCAGTATACAAGGGGTACCGGTACCGAGTCAATGTGCGGGGGGTACAGGTTAGTCGAGGTAATATGTACATGTAGGTAGAGGTAAAGTGACTATGCATAGATAATAAACAGAGTAGCAGCAGCGTACAAATGAGGGTCAATGCAAATAGTCCAAATAGCATTTTGATGAACTGTTCAGGAGTCTTATGGCTTGGGGGTAGAAGCTGTTAAGGAGCCTTTTGGACCTAGACTTGGTGCTCTGGTACCGCTTGCCGTGCGGTAGCAGAGAGAACAGTCTGACTTGGATGGCTGGAGTCTTGACAATTTTTAGGGGCTTTCTCTGACACCTTCAATCGTGTAGTGCTTACTATAGAATTTTGTTGTATACTGTGTAGAATAATATACATCACACTGCAGTGTCCCTCAATCAAGTAGTGCTGACTTTAGAATTTTTTTATCAATTGGACTTCTAGCTAGGTGCACGGGTAGCTGTTAGCTTTGTCAATTATGTTTTTATTTGAACGTGCTGTCCTTGGGGACCTCATGGCAGGGATTTCCTCTGAGGTTCCCCCTCGATCGTGTAGTGCTTACTAAACTCAGCAAAAAAAAGAAACGTCCCTTTTTCAGGACCCTGTCTTTCAAAGATAATTCGTAAAAATCCAAATAACTTCACAGATCTTCATTGTAAAGGGTGTAAACACTGTTTCCCATGCTTGTTCAATGAACCATAAACAATTAATGAACATGCATCTGTGGAACAGTCGTTAAGACAGTAACAGCTTACAGACGGTAGGCAATTAAGGTCACAGTTATGAAAACTTCGGACACTAAAGAGGCCTTTCTACTGACTCTGAAAAACACCAAAAGAAAGATGCCCAGGGTCCCTGCTCATCTGCGTCTACATGCCTTAGGTATTCTGCAAGGAGGCATGAGGACTGTAGATGTGGCCAGGGCAATAAATTGCAATGTCCGTACTGTGAGACGCCTAAGACAGCGCTACAGGGAGACAGGACGGACAGCTGATCGTCCTCGCAGTGGCAGACCACGTGAAACAACACCTGCACAGGTTCGGTATATCTGAACATCACACCTGCAGGACAGGTACAGGATGGCAACAACAACTGCCCGAGTTACACCAGGAATGCACAATCCCTCCATCAGTGCTCAGACTGTCCGCAATAGGCTGAGAGAGGCTGGACTGAGGGCTTGTAGGCCTGTTGTAAGGCAGGTCCTCACCAGACATCACCGGCAACAACGTTGCCTACGGGCACAAATCCACCGTCGCTGGACCAGACAGGACTGGCAAAAAGTGCTCTTCACTGACGAGTCGCGGTTTTGTCTCACCATGGGTGATGGTCGGATTCGCGTTTATCGTCGAAGGAATGAGTCTTACACCGAGGCCTGTACTCTGGAGCGGGATCGATTTGGAGGGTCCATCATGGTCTGGGCCGGTGTGTCACAGCATCATCGGACTGAGCTTGTTGTCATTGCAGGCAATCTCAAAGCTGTGCGTTACAGGGAAGACATCCTCCTCCCTCATGTGGTGCCCTTCCTGCAGTCTCATCCTGACATGACCCTCCAGCATGACATTGCCACCAGCCATACTGCTCGTTCTGTGCGTAATTTCCTGCAAGACAGGAATGCCAGTGTTCTGCCATGGCCAGCGAAGAGCCCGGATCTCAATCGCATTGAGCACGTCTGGGACCTGTTGGATCGGAGGGTGAGGGCTAGGGCCATTCCCCCCAGAAATGTCCAGGAACTTGCAGGTGCCTTGGTGGAAGAGTAGGGTAACATCTCACAGCAAGAACTGGCAAATCTGGTGCAGTCCATGAGGAGATGCACTGCAGTATTTAATGCAGCTGGTGGCCACACCAGATATGGACTGTTACTTTTGATTTTGACCCCCCCTTTGTTCAGGGACACATTATTCCATTTCTGTTAGTCACATGTCTGTGGAACTTGTTCAGTTTATGTCTCAGTTGTTGAATCTTATGTTCATTCAAATATTTACACGTTAAGTTTGCTGAAAATAAACGCAGTTGACAGTGAGAGGACGTTTATTTTTGTAGTATAGTGTTGAATACTATACTCTACACTGTAGTATCCCTTGATTGATTTATTTTATTTGACTATTTAAAAACACAAATATGGATACAATGCATTTAGAAATTTGTCGAGAATAACACAAGAAAGTTGAACATTTACTTCCATTGTGATCCTAGTTCAAACATGTTACACATTAACAGCTAACCCACATAAAAAAATACAATAGCATACTAAGGTCCAAATATTGTAGTATTACTATATTTATATACTATAGTGTTCATTGTAGTGTTTTTGCAGACTTTACTGTAGTATTCAATGTGTTTTTGCGGGCATGAGTGTAGTATACTGTATTATTTACTGTAGTGTTTTTGCAGACATGACTAGTATACTGTAGTATTTACTGTAGTGTTTTTGCAGACATGACTAGTATACTGTAGTATTTACTGTAGTGTTTTTGCAGACATGACTAGTATACTGTAGTATTTACTGTAGTGTTTTTGCAGACATGACTAGTATTCACTTACAGATCAGTCCATGCAAATGTTTACTCCTGAACTTATTTAGGCTTGCCTTAACAAAGGGGTTGAATACTTATTGATTCAAGACATTTCTGATTACATTTTTTAATTCATTAGTAAAAATGTCTAAAAACATAATTCCACTTTGACATTACCAGATATTGTGTGTAGGACAGTGACACAACAAAATGTGGAAAACGTCAAGCGGTGTGAATACTTTCTGAAGGCACTGTGGGACTCCAGAAAGTCACTGATTATTAAGGGAAAGCCAGGCACGTCATGGACATTGACGCCTTCCTCCCGGACAAGCTAAACACCTATTTCACCTGCCTCTAACAAGCAGTGTGAGCTATCATTCTCATTAAAACTCGCAAGGCTGCCGGCCCAGATGGCATCCCAAACCGTGTCCTTAGGGCATGTGCAGACCAGCTGGCTGGAGTGTTTACGGACATATTCAATCTTTCCCTATCCCAGTCTGTTGTCCCCACTTGCTGTGGACCAATAACCTTTGATTTGATTTGTCCACAAAAATATTGCAGTGAATTCTAGTATGCTACAGTAAAGTCAGCAAAAACACGAGTAAATACTTCAGTACACTACAGTCATGTCAGCACAAACACTACAGTGAATACTATAGTATTCAAAAGTCATATCCGCAAAAACACTACAATGAATCATATAGTGTTCTACAATTATGTCTGCAAAAACACTACAGTGAATACTTTAGTATACTACAGTCATTTACGCAAAAACACTACAGTGAATACTATAGTATACTACAGACATGTCTGCAAAAAAACTGCCGTTAATATTATAGTATACTACAGTCATGTCTGCAAAAACACTACAGTGAATACTACAGTAAAGTCAGCGTGAATACTATAGTATAATACAGTTATGTCCGCAAAAACTCTACAGTGAATCATATAGTATACTATAATCATGTCTGCTAAAACACTACAGTGAATACTATAGTATACTACAGTAATGTCTGCAAAAACACTACACTGAATACTACAGTAAAGTCTGGGTGAATACTATAGTATACTACAGTTGTCTGCAAAAGAAACACTACAGTTAATACTACAGTAAAGTCTGCAAAAACACGACAGGTGAATACTAAGGTATACTACAGTCATGTCCACAAAAGAAACACTACAGTGATTACTGTAGTATATACTATAGTCATGTCTGTAAAAACACTACAGTAAATCCTACAGTCATGTCCGCAAAATAAACAATACAGTGAATATGATAGTATATATTACAGTCATGTCTGTAAAAGAAACGACACTAAATTCTACAGTATACTACATTAATGTCCGCAAAAACACCACATTGAATACTATAGTATACTAGAGAAACACTACAGTGAATACTACAGCCTTAAAAACACTACAGTGAATACTACAGTAAAGTTTTTTATTGTGGGAGACTTAGTTCTTTAACTAGCAGTGGTCTGGTGGTAGACACACACATACCTGAGCGGTGGTCTCATAAGCCAGATAGGACAGGATCTCCATGGCAACAGTGTTGGGCTTCACCTCCAGACTGCTGCAGTCCAGCCAGTCTCGGAACTTAGATGCCTTCTTAGCTACACACACACAGACACACACACACACACACAACATCTATCAGAGACTGAGTTAGGGGTTAAATGTTGGGAGAAGAAGTGTTACTCACCAAAGCTGAGCTGCCGACTCTCACAGAACTCACTGTACTGAGCACTGTCCATCCCTCTGGTCTGTCTTTCCAACCTCTACAGAGAGGAGAGGTAATGAGAGCGTGTGGAGAGAGGAGTTAATAATCACTGATGGGAGCTGCTACCCAGATACCACTTTAACACACTGTGTATGTGTGTCTGTTTGTGTGTTCTGACCTCCAGTCGTTCCAGTTTGACGTCATCTACTTCCTGGTTGTCAGACAGGGACAGGAACTCTCCCGTCTGGTCCACCCAGGACAAGAAGTCTCCTGCTAGCCGCTGGCGCTTGTTACTCCCGGCAACAACCCACCTATCTAGCAGTGTGTGAGTGAGAGATAGAGAGGGGACAATGTTAGCCCTCTAAGCTAAAGTCTAGGCACTCTCTGGGAGTACTGGAAGCTAACAAGTCTTCAGGCAGGGTTAAAGTTATCCGTCACTGCGACGGATTTCCATTATATGGATTCTGAAGAGGTCATTTTTTGAGATCAGTAAAGGTGGTTTGGAGATGACTGACAGAGTAGATCAGTAAAGGTGGTTTGGAGATGACTGACAGAAGCAAGTGTGTTCTACGAAATATGTTCTCAAATATAAAATGTTCTCTGTTAAGCTGTGTGCACTGAACTGACATTCATGATTGTTGATGACACTGATGTTCAGATGAAGGGAATTACATAGTCTATAATGTGCACCACAGCAGTGCTCAACTCAAACAGAGTTGTGTAGCCAGCCTACTGTAGCTGCTGGCTAAATAATTCAAAGCCTATACTTTATCACTCAGGATGGAACTTTTCAGTGCTACTATTTTTACCATTTAATGTTGTTTTTAAAACAACATCAGACAACCCCATAGAAGAATAGTTTACATAGTTGGCTTATTGTTGTGTTCTTTGCCAGAAAATTTTTTATCTCTCGGCGCATTCAAGGGAAACATGTAACGTTATTCTGACAAGCAGTCAACGCACAACCATTCTTAATACAATCGCAGGAAAATATTTTTTAAAGCAGTTTTGGCCTTTTACATTTTTTTTTTTTTTAAAGATATGGGATCCGAGTTGTACATTGCTACCACATTTATTTCTCTACTCCTTCAATTGTGCGTGTGGCATTCTTTTACAAATGCAGCTTCAAGCTTGGTTTCAGGCGCAGCTGTGCAACAGATCTCTTAAAGGGGCCATGTCGTCTTAAAAGGGCAATGCCATACTTTGTAACAGAAACAAACAAAAAAAGACGATTTTTAGAGTAAATAAAAACGAATAATTATTGATATAATCAGATTTATAATAAAATAATAATAACTAATAATAGCAATCAGGATGTTGTGTCCAATGGGGTAAATGCAGACAGACCAACCCCATGCTTCAGCCTATGTACATTTTATAGCCACTATGCTGCATCAGTTGGGCTACAGGTGATAATGCTTATTGCTAATAGCACATCTGATAATATAGACCATGCATAGGCTATATGCCTGGTCCAATATCATTTTAACAACATTTTTACCAATATGTTTTTGGGCCCATTTCTGGAGGTGGAAATTATATTTTAGATGGTGTCAGCATCATTTTATTTTCATTAATTTGAGAGTAGAATGTCCTTTTAAAAAGTCACCAGAACTGAGCTTCTCAGTCCTTCTACATAACATTTTTCCAGGGAGGACCCCAGACCTCCTAAGCAAAGGGGACTGGAATTGGTCAAACGTGCAGTTTAATACAAATACAAAATGATCCTCTTTCCTTAAAAGTATGATGGTCACAACCTTTTTACATGAAAGGGGAGGATAACTTGGCCCCAGACAATAGATCTGAGATCGACTTAAGTTTCAGTCATGGGATTCTTTCTGCTTTACATG